>NC_142402.1:16907946-17061790 GCF_059441095.1 Idiotropiscis lumnitzeri
TTGAAGTAAACTTTGCCACCACGCTTTGTACTCCAGATGCTAATGCGCTAGGTTGCTAGTTAGCAACATCGTCACATTATTCTATAAAACACATGAAATTTGTATTTTTAATGTATTTTCTCCGTTTTGAGCGTGTGAACAAGTCAAAAAGACAAAATGAAGTTTGTTTGTGGTTGCCAAAGTAACAGGATGTGATGGAAAACATTTTGTCTCTGCACTCGTTGCGCCGTTGCTAAGTGCCTAATAATAATGATGATGATGTCATATTTTACATGCAGAAGGATACGACTTTAGCTTATTGTCTTTGTAATACTCCAGTATTTCATGAAATCCCGGTACTGCTTCCTCATTTTTGTTTGGACTATAAATGCCACTGTGGCCATTTTGGAGCGAGCGATTGGCCATTTTCGAGCGATGTTTGTATCTTGATTTTTATTAAGTAGGAAGAAAAGTGGAAGCTGATGTGCAATTGTTTATTTTTCTTTGTCATGTTATCATAAGTCGCTTGTTGTGTACATATCAAAATGTAGAATAAAAAATACTTTCTTGCTTACAGTGTTGTCATCGCTAGCGGCTAATCTCTCTCTTAAATTTCATGTGAGATAGTCATTTTGTTGGTGGCAATATGTGATCTGAAGCGGTAGCCGAGGTTCAAATGGTTCAAGTGTGTCCATCCGTAGTGAGGGAGGAAGAACGACCTCAGGTGAAGGTCGTGTCAACAGCTTGGAAGCAGATGTGAGGAGGAAGTGATGTCACCTGGGAAGACGACAACACCATCTGCTTCGTCAACGTAGTGAGAAGATCATCGCGTTACCAATTAGCGTTAGAGTGCTCTAATTTAGATTTTTTTTTTTTTTTTTCAGTTTAAATTTCTATTAATCGTTTAAAGTGGAATTCAGATATTGGTTTTTGGAATAACAGTCGTACTCATCTACTAATGTACTTTACATACAAACATGAGTCGTACAACGTAATGACTCGATCTTTCTCCTTGCAAGAAGTTGACTTGTTCTTCATCCTCGGAACGTGTTTACTTGTTCATGTGCGTAGGAAGTTCACTTGGCCGAGTGTGAAGACAAGCGTGAGGTCAAAGGTCGTTGTCGAGGGTTTCGTCTGACCTCTCAGGAAGTTGAGTGATGATTGATGGCGACTTTGCCACCTGCTGAGCATGAATCGTCTTCCTCCAATGAACACACCGCTTTGACCTTTCATCTGCTGTGCTTCGCCACATGTTCTGACACCTTACCATAGTTGAGCTTTTTTTTTTTTTTTTGCTCCCTCCACATTGCTTCAGCAACGAGCACCTGGACGGAAAAACGTTCTTTTCCAGCTACGTACAGACAAACCGGAGTGGACCACCTCTGGTGCATGTATGAGGAAAAGCGCCAAAGCAGACGGGAAATGATGCGAAAGGCCACATTTTCGATTGCTCCTCCTACAGTGCGTATCTGCCACGAAGGTGACTAAATACCAGCCAAAGAAAATGAAAATCTTGTCTAACTTTGCTCCCAAGAGAAGACACTGAATGACTTCCTGATGGTCTCAATTAGGAAAATGTGAACTGAAATGTGCACATAACGTGTTTATTCTGCGTCCATCTGCTCACAGCACATTCCAGTTTTCCCATATCGGCGTGAGCGGTTTGACACGCAGGCCACAGTCATGTCCCGTCTAAATAAGAGAGTCTATCTGGAGCTGCACAGGTGATGTAGAAAACAGACAAACAAGAGTCTGTGGAGATGTGCAGTTGCACCAAACTTGGATGAGATGTATTGTGCTCTCATTTTTGTTTAGATTTGTAAAAAGTAAATGCCTGTTCTGACCCCGACTTTAAACCCGTTCATTGTTTGTCTGTATGCGCCAACACTTGACTGGCGACCAATCCAGTGTGTACTCTTCCTTTCTCCCAAATTCGAAAAAGGACTGTTGAAGATCCTCATTTGATTCGTTTGGGACTTTTCCGTTAGGCCATTTGATGTTTCAAAAACACTCAAGAATCTCCAGGGTACCATTCCGGCACCTTCTAGATAACCCCGCCCCCACCCGCTCCTCCCCATCCTCCCGTGGAAGCATCCCAAAGCCGTCTCCTCTTTCCATGAAAAAGCCTCCCTGAGAATTATGAGGCACTCCATCACCGGCGTCCGCTTTGATGGCTGACAAATGAAAGGCGCTCACGCAGGGACGTCTGGGTGAAAGGGGGTCAGCCTCACTCTGATATTACAGCGCCCTTATACGGGAGGAGCGCATCAGCCCGGTGCACGCTCCCCCACGCCACTTTGATGTCCGTCTCCCCCGGGTCACGACCCCAGAACTTGAGAGATTAAAGCTGCAGCTATAAAACGACCTTTCAACTTGGACCCAAAGCAATTATTTAGCCGCCGAGCATGCTAACTAGCGTTGATCCAGGCTACTTGTTACCTCACAAATTTATCATGTGCAACATTACACTTGAACAATTTTGGCTTGCAGATGGTGAAAAAATGCATTGGAAGTAAGTTTCCGAGTCAACTCATCACTTTGAAACAATCCGCAATAAGGAGCAAGAGAGCGGAGGCGTCAATGGGAGCCTTCGGGTGAGTTCGGCGAACCTCGGCAATTATCGTGGCAGCCATTTTGATTTTTTCTGAGAGATGATTCGCTTCCGGGTTCAAGTTAATTGCGAGATGTCAATTGATTTTGACACGTAAACACGAAATGAATAATGGATCATCCAAACAAACAAAAACTGGTCTGGTAATTACTGCAACATCATCAATTGTTCAAGTTGCTCTACGAAGATTGACGAACGTGAAAATACGTAAAAATGCATGGATTTCAAGAGATCGGTAAGTTTGTGATTCATTTTTTGCTAGTTGTTATTTTAGTAGTTATTTCCATTCGTTTCTTTTGAGAACTCCCTTAACCGTTTTGGCTTCACATAATAAAGTGGACGCAATGGCTTCAATAATCATCCAACTGTGACCGGTTATGTCATCGCCATCAGATGTTTGGCATTAACTTTTCTACCGCACAGTTGTTGGAGAGATCCACTTCAAATGGAAGCAAATGAATCGTCTCGACGATGGTGTCGAAATTTAAGACGTCCTTGAGTGAATGCCAGTCTAACATTCATTCAAATGCGACAGTTGCGCGAAAAATGCTTTCTGCAAAAAGTCTCCAACTTGACTCCAATTCGAGTATTTCATTTTGTGACAATGTTCAATGTGATGGTGATGATTTTTTTTTAACCAGTACAGTGATTTCTGAGCAAAACATACATTATGTGAGCTTGTTAGAGAAATTTTTTTTAAGTTATAATTCGGAGACCCTATCATTATAACTTAGTATGTCACAATTTAGACTTACTAGTTTCCTATAATTATGACTTAGTATCTTTAAATTATTTTGTGGGGGGGCTTGCTTTGCCTTTCCTGTTTTTTCCCATTTTCAAAAGGTTTATTTATATATTTAATACTGGCGGAAATTAGCTTCCATAAGTGCAACACATGCACACACTTTTCCGAGGCTTAAAAAAAATATGGATCGAAATGGGCTTCCATCGGTCATCAAAATACTGTAATCCACTTATCCTTTTTATTGTGATTGGTTAGCATGGAATCATGACGGTACATACATTTTGATTGGACTTTTTAGTCAACTCAATAAATAATTAGTGACCGATTCCCAACACTCCCCAAATTTCGCTGTTCATGAGGCCATCGTGTTGTTGTTGTTGCCAGGCAACCGCTAATGTCAAGGTGAATGCACGGCGCGCAAGCGGGATGCTGCAAATCCCTCCTCAAATCCTCGCTGACTTTTTGATTGTGGCTCTAAAGGCCTCGCCGCACCTCACTCGAGACGCTCACGTCCTCCCGTCATGTTGTTGGGGGAGGTAAAAAGGGGATTGTGAGGAGTTAGCCGACCTGACGAGCCGCAGGGCCCTGCAGTGCAAACGCAGGGATTACTGCACCTCTGTTCTCCTTCAACTTCACCTTCATAGACACTCTCAGGACACTTGCTTAGGTACGCCAGCTATTGAGATCCAGTAAAAATATATCTGAAATCTAAATGGGGCCAAAATAAATTAATATACTTGTGATTAATAACCAAAAAAAGTCAGGTAAAAATGACATGTAAAAGCTTGCGCGTTGTGATTTCTAGGCTAGCGAGGATGTTTATTGTTTGTTTATGATTGTTACTGAACCTAACCCTTTATTCATAAATATTTAAAATGATTAATTATTACTTTTATTGTTGTTTTTATTATTCAAAAATGCTGTGCTAGAGTAAAAAATGAGGGCAACTTTGGAATTAAAAAAAATATTAATCCAGAAAAATTTACTGGCACTTCTGATTTAAAAAAAAAAAACTTAAAAATGTGTTGAACAGTTTAATCATAAATATTAACACACACACACACACTACTAAATATGCCAATTAAATCCTTACTCAAAAATATCAAATCGAAACGTGGCAAAATATATAAATGCAAGGTTAGAAAACAACAAATTCCCTAAATAAATGAAAACAAAATATCAAATGAAGACATGACAATAATATTCTTGAAATAAAACAATATGAAGAAAAGGTCAGGAAATAAATTATTAGATTATTATTTATGATTTCACATTTTGGATTATATTTTAACAAGCTTTTTAATTGGCTTTGCGACTTTGTTTCCTCGATCGCACGTCTGCTCGATTAGCTGGTGTAGCTAATAAAGTCTAAACCTTCCGCGGCTGTAAAGGTGTACAAATTGGTATGTTTTCTGATTAACGACCGTGTTAAAAGCTAACGGAGGAGCTTGTTTATGGAGCCATTTTCATTTGTCTTGCTGCTCTTTTGGCTTCACTTTCAAGAAAAAAAAACGAGTCAATTAAAGCGGCCCCACGCCACCGGGGCGCTGACTTCATCTCGCGTATGTCGCGCCATGAGACATTACATTCTATTCTATTGTATTCTATTCAACACGTCAGTGTGCCATTGTGACAAAAAGACACAAAGCCAGCCGGTGTGACGCATGACTTCACATGTAATGTGCCCAACGCACTGAACGTGTGCGATAAAAGACGCAATTCCACCTTTGAAACGAGCTTTTCATCAGACCCCCCCCCCAAAAAAAAAGATAGGAATTCTATTCAGCATGAGAGCTATGCTGTATGACAGCGACACAATGCTTGCTTAAACATGCTGGGCTAGCGCGACAGGAAGCTAACTCACGTAATTGTTAGCATCCCTGCTGGCAAAATTTTTGGGACTCTTTTTGGCATGACTTTGTTTTAACATCATTAACCGAGTTTCTATGATGCCTTTTATTCTGATCACATTGAAAACGACTGAAAATGCTCTCGAAATATTTCAGAAATTGAATATAATTTTCTGCAATGTTTTTTTTTAGTATCACTCTTGGTTGTTGTATCGCTGTTGTTTAGTAAACTGTTAGTTTTAGCAACATTGGTAATTGTTTGAGCATACTTATTAGCAAACATATTACATTTCTTTTAGCATCAGTGTTGACAATGTTGTTAGCGCTACTACTAGCATTATGGTTTGCATAATATTGTCCATGTTTTATTTTGTAATGTTGATAGCATTATCATTAGCAAAATGATCACAAGTGTTAGCAAGTTTTTTTTAGCCCCTTTGTTAGCACAATTATCTTGGCAGAGCTGTTAAAAACCATTATACCAGATAGTTTTTAATCACAAAATCAATATTTTACCACCATGTTGGCGGTAAAGCCTAGTAAGAAAACAATGCATCAATCGTTAGCATTGCTGCTAATTGTCAGTGAGGTTGTTAGCATGGCTGCTCGTGACATTGTTGGCCCCACTTTCATAATTTCTTTTCATAATTGTTCCTGTTGCTGCTCGCAATGTTGTTAGCATCATTGTGAGCATCACTAATTAGCATTAGGCTCGATAACTTTTCACATTCTGGTTGGCATTTTGGAAACGAAACATGTCAAATGTATCCTTGAATTCAATGAGGTGTTGCTTGATGTGTGGCACTAATGTCTGTGCCCTGCTATGTAAAAAGTCAATTGAACAAGCAATTAAATCCAGCATGTGGATGCGGTGAATCCTTTCCTCCAAGTGAAAGAAATCCATTTCCCCTCGCCGGGTGATGCATTCCAGCTCGCGCGGCGGATCAGATAAAGCTAGCGTACAGTGCAGGCCGCAATCCATCAAAAGCAGGCGTCTTTTCCAACCTGGAAATTTAAACTGATTTATTACAAGCGGTGACCGTCCTTGTGCACGCCGAGATCTTGTGATGATGAAATTCACTGATGGAAACCTCAAATGCTCACAATGTGCCCTCGGCCGCCACCCCGCCACCTTCTCCCACCACACCCCAATGCTAAAGATGCTCGGGCCGCTCTCCTAATTCCTGCCGTCGGATCTCCTGCTTGCGTCGTGATGGATAACAGAGCAACATATGTTTTCCGGAAGAGCGTTAGAGAGATAACCTTCCCGGAGGAGACTCCTGAGCTCATCACGCAACCCTTGAACTCCCTTCAGCTCGATCATCAATCAGGAGCAAGAGTCAGGAATTTGTCTTTGATTGACACAAACCCAGTGAGAACAGTCCTGGATAGCGTTGCAAAAAATTAGAGGAGTGTGAACAGGTCGCGTTCCTATCCCCCACGAAGAGCAAAAATCTATTGTCACATACTTATAATTGGCCTTTGGAAAAAAATTAGAAAAACATAAACAACAGGGAATCGGTTAAAAATAAATAAAATAAATAAAAGTTATGCTAACAAGGATGCTAATACCTCTAGTAGTGTGTGAGGGGATTCTTATGACAAGGTGAATTGTAAAAAGTCAACATTTTGTAAGGTTGGAAATACATATTGCATCCAATCAGGGCCTTGCTACCCCAATTACAACATTTAAATATGATTTAATTTTTAATAATTGGTTTGGGCCTCCAGTGGCAGCTCATTTGAATAATGAACATTGTCCTTTGGTCCAGACGAAGAGCAACTTTGAATACATTGCGCATAATAGAGTGACCTTTTTAACCCCACAGCCACGCGGTTTGCATGAATTATGGATTATTTCATTAAATAGACGTTAATAATCTCTACAAATGTGACAGAAACATATTTCACCTTCAAATATTTTAATGTGGCGTTTGTGTAAGATGTCACCGTGATTTACGAATATGCCCTTTGTGTTCAATTTTGTGATGATAATAATGTGCGGGAACGTATTTTTGTCTTCTCGATATTTGCACATAACAAAGCAAGACGTTGGTATGATATTGAATGTGCTGGCATTAAATTGAGTTTCAGATCACATGCGAGTGAATATGCGTTACCGTGGCAACTCTTGATCGTGCTTCAACACGCTGGATTTGCAGCAAAGAGGATGCCTCTAAATGTTAGCTACAATTTATCTGGAAAAAAAAAAAAAAAACATTTGTCAAATTGTAGTTGATGGAACACCTATGAGTGCTTGTTCGTCTGCAATTTTTTGTGTTCATCTGGAACTCACAACGTAGTTGTTGAGATGAAGTACCGTATATTCTTGATATTATGATTAAATTATGCTAGCAGTTTAGCTAACAGTAAAGAAGATGCCCAATTAAAGTCTAACAAAGTTTTGACACGGAAGGTTTAGGTTCTGTTTAAAATTGCTCTAACAGCAGTGCTAAGAAGGATGCTAATTTTGCCAACAGGTGCAAGCAATTATGTTAACAGTTATTAAAATGATAATCTTTGTGCTACCAAAGTTGTTTGGCGTAGCGCAAGCCACAATAACGTTGCTTTTTTTATTCACCTGCTCATGTGTTGTTGTTTTTTTGTCGCAAGATTACAGTCAAGTGACTGAGTCAACATCTCATCTTTATTTTATTTATGTATTTGTTGTTTGTCAAACATTGCTTCACATCTCCCCCGGAATCAAAGTAGGTCGGGTCGGCTCATTTGTATCACGTTATCTATGCGTTGTTGTCTGATAAGATTTCACTTGACACGAGGCTGCTATTCTAGTTTTAATTTTTTGCCACGAGTTGCCGGTGTGTTAGCTTGACAGTGTCAACCTTGTTTTTTTTTTTTGTGTTTTTTTTTGGTTTGTTCGCCAGCATCTGTCGCTTGTCACGCTGCCGCTGAAATGGTTTGATCCTCGGTTGTAAAGCGGCGAGCTTCCCCGGGATCAAAACGTGTGTTAATTGAGTCGCTTCTTCCTGATCTGGGCATATGGCGACGTGATGCGCCGCTTCATGTGGATTCCCGGGGTGAACAAATACCTGTTGTGTTATCTCTCACACACGCACACGCACACACACACACACAGGGGCTAATGAACATGTCCAATGACAGATTAGCAAGTCTCCAGAGACGGCAGGCAATTTCGCGGCAAAAGAAAGACGGCCGTTTGATCACGCCAGACATCATCAAATGATCCCGTCCCGAGCGTACGAGGAGCAAAGACGCCAGACGCGCAGTCGTCGTCATTGCCGTCGTCGCGGTTTCGAACAAATTCTTTGATGGCCCGTTCCAAGTAGTGTGTTCTTGTGTGTGATGGAATCTTGCTGCTTTTGTTTGTGTGTGAGCGGATTTCATGGCAATGCGCTCATATCGTTCAGCAATGCGGTGATATTTTCCCGCCTTTTCTTGTATGAAGTCAAATGTTTCCGAACTAAATGTGTGGCAAAATAGTATTGATGTAAACGTTGGAATGTGAACTTCATGTTGACGCGCTGGCTAGCCTTTCGCTATTTTTGCTGTCCAATGAGAAACATTTCAATCATAATTTTTATAAATTAGAATTTTCGAAACTGTCAGCAGTTTTGAATGACCATGGTCACTTTTTGTCAATGTGCTAGCTAGCCTCATGTTTGATTAGCATATTGTCACTGTACACTGAAAAACAATTTAACAGCAAATGTTGAGTTTTTGCTTTTACTTTTCAAGAAAAATAGAGAATTATACTTTCAGTGAGAATCCGGTGTCAGTTGTTTTCTGTCGCATAATCAAATTAGCATAAATGTTGAAAAATTAATATGGCATTTTCATCAATGTGCTGCTAGAAAGCCTTTCTGTAATTAGAATATTGTCACAACAAAAAACCTCAAACTTTGTCTTATTTATTATTTTTTTTGGATGCTTTTTCCTCATTTGTTAAATACTTGTGTGGTAAAATGAAACAAATGTTAACAAGGATGTTTTTTTAAAAAAATATATGCCGCTGACTCATCAGAGAGCGAGAACACTTCATGTTATCTTTTGAACCTCTTTGACTTCATATTTGAGTACACGCGCAAACGCGTTAAAGTGTTATGCAAATGAGCTCCCTCTTAAAAGCAGCGAGTTAAGCAAGCAGCTGTTGTTGTTTCGCGCTCGCAGAGAAAAATGTTTTCATGAGCGACAATTATATCCACGATAAACACTTATTACTGTCAATATTGACATGACTTGCGAAGATAATGGACTTCACGTATGACTTGAAGCTTTCTGCTCGGAACTAATCCCAATTGCTAATCCGCTTACAATGTTTCTTTGAGGTGACTCACTTTACATTTATCAATTTGTAAGTCATATAAAAACATGTTATGTGTTGGGCATTTTTATGCACGTTAGACTTGTTGATGGAGCGTGTGAGTCACCCCCCCCCTCCCCCCCCCAAGGACAATCAATCCGTTACCTCGACGACAACGCGGAATTGAATTAGCCTAGCGTGGCCCTAGCATGTGGGCTAGTGTGAAGCTGTTAGCGGAGTGTGAGCGCAGCCTCCTTCCCGATCCGCGTACGTATGTGTGTGCGTGTGCGTGTGCATCCTGTACCCGCCAAAATGAGACTGCTGAGATTGTGCAGATGGAGTGAAAATCTATTCCTTTTTTTTTTTAAATACTTTTTTTTTAACACACATCCTGCTGTAGGGACCGTGTTAGCATTTGTGTTACATTGACACTCCAATGCTGAGGCTAACATTGTGAGTCAATGTACCTTTTAAGTCATTCGCTGCCATTGACGGATATAGACGCCAAAATGTACATTTATTTTACCTGAGCTGGCAGTGAATGAGTTCATTGCACTTTATGGCAATTATTGCGTCAAATAAAAAAAAAAATCTCTTCTTGAATTGATGCCATGCCTCAACTGGTTTCCAGGAATTAAAAAAAAATGGGTAGCAAGTGTAAATATCTGTTGATGCTTTTGTTCACATGCATGTGAAATGAATTTTAATTGTGTTGCTGGTCATTGTTAAATGACGTCGATTACATGCATGTGTGCCAAAGAAGAGGAAATGGTGAGTTGTAAAGAAAAGTGTGTGTGTGTGTGTGTGTGTGTGTGTGTCTGCCCCATTTCCTGCCTCTCTGTACGTCGACAATGCAACTTAAAACATTTGATTTCATCAAACGGCACAAGTCGACTGGCTGGAGCTTTTGTGTGCTCAGCGTCTCATTGTGACTGCGCGGGCTGCTTCCTGTCCAAACAGGAAGCGTCTTTGTTGTTGTTGTCATTCTGCTAGCAACAAAAGCAACGTAAATCAGCGTCCATCGTCAAAGAAACGCAAAAGTGAAACCGCATTTGCCGCGCAACTTTTGACCTTCCTTGACTGGATATGTGCGTGTGTTCGGTCTGTGAGAAAAATTTAGCTGATCAGGGTTTTTTGTGAACGCTACTAAAGTTAAAGCCAACTTTGGACCTACATTTTATTTTTAACTAGCATCAAAGATAATTTAGTCTTTCAGCAGAGCTGTCCAAATTGATCAATTAATCACACTGCAAATATTATGGTTTTACATGCCCCTGAATGTATTTATAACGCTGGTTTAAAAAAAATTAATCCGTTTTTTTTTTTTTTTTTTTTTAGATTTTAACTTTGCTTTGCAGTTTGATCAATAGTGATTTTTACCGTGTTGTAATTTCCGTGTTTCAAAGCAAAATTGCACCTGTTGCTGAACCAAACCATTCATTCAAAAACATTATGAAATATTTTACTATATTATATAGTTATTATTGTAGTTATAACTCATTCAGTCGTTACCGCGAAAGCTTTGGAATCAGCGCAACAAATGTATCTAGAAAAAAGTTGGCTTGCATCTCTGATTTAAATTGAAACAAATTCTTATTTGTTAACCAGTGTAATCGAGTAATCAGTCAGAGCCATTGAGACAAATTGTCCCAATCTTGTGACGTCAGCATGAATTATTCTCAGATTTTTTTTTTTTTTTTTGTAGCCCTCCACAAAAGTAGACTGATTATATTTTGCGTTTCATCAAAATGAGACATTTGCAAACATCTGCTTGGACTTGATTGAGGCACTAACTGGTCAGTTTAAAAAAAATTGCTGAGTACAACGTCAATCTGTCTTGTTTGCAATTGCTTCATTGTTTTGTTGTTGTTGTTTTTAATCACTCAATAAGGTGCAATAATTGGCCCGTAAACGGCAGTCACAGTCGGTGGTTTCTTAGTCCAATTAAATGCAGAAAGTAAAATTGCATCAAATGATTGAATTAATTAATACATTGATTGATTTCCCCGCCTGCTCAATACGCGCGCAGGCCAATTCATTAGGTACAGCATCCAACAAGAATGTGCTTTCCAAATATCGCAATAAATCAATACAAAAAAAAAAAAAACAACGCTGCCTTTTGATTGACATCATCTGAGGGGGTCTTCATTTCGCCCTCGACAATAATAAGATGGGCTCTGTGTTATTGCACCACACTACTAATAATTGGAAGGTGACGCAAAGGTTGCGCTGCTGACATTTGCCGAGGAAGATGACATTTAACCACAAAGATTGAACATCTCATTTTATGTCTACATTCAAGCTGCAGTCTACTTTTTTTTTTCTTTTTAACGTGAAGATTAGCACAAGCGCCTCAGGAAATGGGGAATATGATTTTTTTTTTTTTTTTCTTCTCCCCATTAAGTGTAACGCTGATGCAAAGCGGCGTCGATATGCGCCAATAATCTCCTCTTATTGGCGGGGTGTGATGACAGCTGATGCTTTTTGTCGCTGAACGCACACTCCACGTTGACTGATGACTGGTCTCCCTCTCATACATTAAGAATATTACCTTGTAAATCACGTTGTTACATCCTGACAGCATTCAAGCTGCCTACGTTGTCCACATTGGATGCTATTCCTGTAGACGGCACGTCTGCTCCGTGGCGCAAAAGCCAGCAGGTTCTGACTTTAGTGCAACCGTTGCGCATTTGCCCATTCGGCAGAACACTCTACACCAAAATGGGCGTTCCGGCGCACCAGAAGGAATTTCCCGGAAATGCTCCTAGTGGAGTGACAGTTTGGTGGCAGAAACCTTCCATCTGCCGCTTTGATTGGCCGTGATTGATGTCTGCTCTGATCACGCCCACAGTGGTGCAGTCCTCCCTCTCGCAGATCTATATCCAATTGCATGGCACACAAAGACAAAGAACCACTCGTGCTCACAATAACACCTGGGGACAATTTAGAGTGTTCAATCAATTTACCATGCATGTCTTTGGAATGTTTCCTCCCACATTCAATTCGCTAGGTTGAGCCGATAAGAGAAGCGCTTTGTTAAACCTGCAGCTGTGAAATGTGCAATACCAATAAAGTTGTATTGTATTGTGTATATATACATGTCTATTTGTGTGTGTGTGTGTGTGTATGTGTTTATGTATGATATAAACAGGGGACTTGTCAATGAGTTTTGTTTGTTTTCTTCAATATTTATTTTGTTTGAAAATCAATTCATGTATTAAATACAACTTTTTTTCACATTAAAAATAATAATTATCCAACTGATGCAGATAAATATGCAGATTGAGCACTATGTTAATAAGCTTAGAATTAATGCCTTCATGTGCTATTTAGTGCTTGGGGGGGTGTTTTTTTTTTTTTTTTTTTTTTTGGGCGTTCTCTGCATTCTGAAGCAAGAAATATTTCTAAGTGTGTATAGTGGACTGTACAAAGACAGAAGCCGCTTTCAGGATCCAGTTTTTTACTTGTAAAAACCATTTCATATTTCACGTTTTCAATATCAATTTAAAAAAAAAATGTTATATGTATATAAATTATTTTATACATCATTGTATACCATGGTGCATTTATCACTGTATTTATATTTTCTTAAATGTTTGTTTAATTCACATACTTATTACATTTTGTTACAAAAATATAACATTTTTATTTTCAATTTTATTTGAGTTTTTATATTTTTCACAAAATGTTCCATTCATTTCTTGTCATGGCTGTCGTCATTTTCACGTGTCCGTTTAAGAGCGTATGAAAGTCACAGTTGATCACACTTATTTACACCAAAAAGCTTTTTTGTTATCGTCGCGTCCTCCTTTTCGGTCGTGACAAACGACGTCACCTGACGACCTTGCTTCCTGTCACGAGAAGCTCGTTCACCTGTTTAGCACGCTAATCAATGCTTACTCGTTTAAATGGAAGGAGGAAAAAAAACACTTTTTATGGCTGCTCAAATTTATTAGGATTGATTATGTGACAAGTGCAGATGACGCCATTGAAAATGATTCGGTGCAAAATGTTTGCTTGTCAGCTGATGTCTGCTTTGCGTTAGCATAGTAATGTCATGTTAGCTTATATGCTAACAGTATGTCACAGTAACTTCTCTGGTTAGTGGCCTGTATTCTAAGGTGTTTTGAATTTTAACTTGAAACGTTAAATTAATGTCCAGGTGCGGTTCTGTGGTTCTCAAGATACAAGTTGTATTCATTCTGCATCGAACTCAAAGCAGTCGTATCTCAAATCATCTTTCCCCTATGAAATGAATGGAAATGCCATCAATCTGTTCCAGGGCAAGAAAAAAAAAATATAAAAATTTCATAATGAATTAAGATAATGGATTCTAGTGGGGGGGGGGGCTATGTGATTGTTCTAAATACACATGTAATTCTTTTTTCTTGATTTTTACTTTGACAGTCAACTTCAACTGGGAGTGGGCGCATCTTCCACCAGGCTCTTAATCCTTTTTTTTTTTTGTCATATGCAAAACAATATCAAAAATAATTCCATTCACGTTGTCAGTTTTTTTTTCGTGGGAATTAAAGACGCTAGAGGGGTCGGAAAAGCCGTTAAGTTGTCGACGCTGTCGCTGGGTTTTGTGAATTCGCTCCTCTGCTCACAGCCTTGTTGTTAGTGTAAGCAGTGCGCATCAGTGGGGACACACTTTGAAGTCAATAAAAATTAAAAATCTCCTGCGCAACTCAACTCATCTTAATCGATTAAATGAATGAATGTTGCAGTGTGCTGTTTGCATTCCAAGTGTGTTTGCCAACATCGGACAAGTTTGATAGTAAAACTTGCACCCCGGGGATGTGATTACTTACAAGTGCTCGTGCAATGCATCATTTCCTAATTAACATTTGCATACCTTGGCGTCAAGCGGGCCTCCGGTGGGGTGTTATTGTGGGGTTGCGGAGCAGGCAGCTCTTTTATGCTAATTAATTGAAATAAAATTAGCCTGGAGCTGAACGCATGGGCGGAGCCACAGATCGCTTCAACGTGCTGTGAAAATGAGGGGGGGGGGAGTAATATGTATGCGACCACCCCTTGTATGTTAAATGCCGGTTAGTTGAGTCATCACGATGTTACCCGTGCAAAAGTATTGGGACACCTGCAGGAGGGCAAGTAAATGTGGACCAAGAGTCTTCAATCCTGTTCCTCGAGGGCTGCCGTCCTGTCTGTTTTCCATCTCTCCCTGCTACAACACACGTGATTCAAACGATCAGGGTCGTTATCTAGCTTCTACAGACCTTGTTGATTATCTGATCATTTGAATCCGGTGTGTTGCAGCAGGGAGAGATGGAAAACGGCGCAGGACAGCGGCCCTCGAGGAACAGGATTGAGGTCTGGTGCAGACTGTGGAGAAAAAGCAAATGAAAATGTGAATTTAGCACGAAAATATTTGGGAACCTCAAGAAGTGACAAATAAGAATGTGGAGTTCGGACAAAAGTGTCGGGACACCGAAAAGTATGTGAGTTTACGACACATACAGGAAGTGGAAAAAGAGAGCAAAAATGTGGACGAAATCTAAGTCATAACTTCAAGTCGTCAGTGCACAACACAAAGACAAGATGGCACCGATTATGAATTTTGGCTACGGACCCACAATCAATGATTTACTGCATCATTCCTCACATTCTCATTAAAATCCAATCAGCTGCGTTCAGATGATAAACACGCACACACATGATATCATCATGCTGGTAATAAGTGGAGAATATCATTTGTGTGATATCGTCTTCAAATAAACCTGGAATGAGCTTTGTATTGCAACCCTTTGCATTTGGCACCGAGTGTTGTCATACCGTAATGTGTGTGTGTGTGTGTGTGTGTGTGCGCCTATTGTGTAGTGTCATGACTTTGCTCCAAGCCAGAAGTCTGCCGAAACAGATGTGCAATACCTTTGTTGAATCATCACGCACATTTTTTTAAGCACTTTAAAAACAGCTACAGCTGCGTACAAAATGCGGTACATAAAATCAAGCATATAAAAAACAAAGACGGTTAAAACAATCGGTTAATCACAAAAGAAAAACACCAAAACAACACAGTGTCTTATTGTCAAGGTATTAAAACGTTGTCCTCTTTTTGGCTTTTCACTCCGGTTCGATTAGGTAAAAATGAAGTCCTGTGCCACTGTCGGAAAAAAAAAATCCACAGCGTATTTTGAAATCGTCTCCACCACGCGGCGCCTCTAATTGGTGTCGTGGGCTTGGCGCTTGTTGCTTGGGGAGACACCCAAACATGGCGGAGGACACCTCACTTGTCCTTCTCCTTTTCCGGAGTCTGGAATGTCCACGATGCACTTGGCAAACGAATACTCGGCTGTGAAAAGCGCAGCAGGGATCTGAGGCGGCCCTCTCCAAAGAACTTAATTAGCACTTTCACCTCCAACCAGACCCGCCGGCCGGCCAGATGGGCGTTCGTAGCCCCGTCGACATAGCCCACAAGCCTGTTATTTGTGACGCCAACGGTTTGATCTGTGAAAATATGCCCGATTAGCGGCCAGGAGCAGCCCAACTGCTCGACTGCTGCCGAGATAACAGGAAGTGAGAGTTGATGGGAAGCGACTTGACCGCCGTGCTTCACTCCACTCAACATGATTTGTTGGTAGACATCAAAGGCCATTTCAAGACGCGTAACGTCGTTAGCGTAATAGCGTCATTGCGTTAGTCATTTTGGAACGTTTTCAGGTAAAAAAAAAAAAAAAAAGTCAATTTGCCTCAATTCAACCTTTCCATGACCGGAATAAGGAAACATATTAGTACTTGATATTTTGTCAGCAAGTTAAAAAATGATGACACGTGAGGCTATTCGGCCCACAATTATGGAGTCTTCATTGAACGCTAATATGCTTGTTATAACCAACTTTTGCCGTTTCGTAAACGAGGGCAATTTAGGGAATTCAGTTCAACCTTTTAGACTTGTTCTCCTAAACATATGAATATTTGGTTCTCGTGGTTTTCATAAACATCAAAGACACAGGTGTCAAACTCGCGGCCCGGGGGCCAAATTTGGCCCGCCAAATCATTTTATGGGGCCTGCTGAAGAAAATCATGTGCGTCAACTCCCATGATTCTTGCTAAAATCTTGACCGAAAATTTAAAATGTCGTAAGTATAAATAATATATTGTCAGCGATTTTATTGCTACCAAGCCGTAGTAACTTGAACAATAGTTGAACAAAATATCTTCCTTGAGGTCTGGAAAACTGAACGCTATTTAGGTTGTAATGAAACTCGTGATTGTTTGCGAAACATGCAGCAAAGACAATCTTTAATTGCAAATGGACACTTTTTACGTTTTTTATGTTATTTTGTAATCATGAAGACTATTATAGTTTTCAACGTTTTAATGTGTTATGTAAACATGTAACACAATTTGCAAAAAAAAAACAAACATTTTTTTTCTTTTTTAATTTTAATTATTTTTTTTTTTTTTGGTAGATTTGTGATGATGAGCCTCCCAACAAAAGTCCGTGGCATTTAATCGGCCTCCCAGTTGGATGGACTTGATTTTTCTCAATGAGCTTGCTGGCAGCCTTCCAGATGCATTCTTGGGAGACGACGACGAGTGGTGAGTGCTCAAACGCCAACTGTTCAAATAGTCCCTCGTCCAACGGGGGCTGCGGCCGTCTTGTTAGTTAGCGATGCACCGCTAATGACTCTGTGATGAATTCACACATCATGTTCTTTGATGTGAAAGTGTTGGGGGAGGTTACTGAGAAGACGAGGGGAAAAAATACATTTACGCACGAACACACGTACGTGTGTGTGAATTTCCACATTCGTCTTTTTTTCCCCTCAAGCGCTGTTAATAAAAATAAAATCCAAATTAAAAAAATCATCTGACCTGGTGAGTGCACATCACAGTATCTGACTTGATCTGTCCACATGACTATTTTGTTTAATTCCTCAATAACACCATTTGACCAACAAGCGGTCTTGAAGCGCGACTGTTTACTTTGCGACTGCTGTTTGCGGTCGTTCTGTCGCTGAGTGACGTGTTGAAAAATGAGATTATGCAGCATGTAAATGGATTACAAGGCAAGCTGCTGTCAGTGGGAACGATGAGGATGGTGGTGAGGAGGAGGAGGAGGAGGACGTTACTCGGATTAGCAACATGCGAGAGATGGTACCATTTTTGTGACAAAAAGGTTTTGGCACGACAACGGGAAGTGGAAAGTGGAGAAAATGTGAAGCGACTGACCAGAGTTCAGCAATTCCTCGTTTATCGTGGTTAATGGGGAATTAAGATTCACATTTATTATTTTAATGTTTTATTTTGGGAGTATTTATGCTTCCATTATGCTGTTCCCAACCTTCTAAATACTTGTTACACAACAAATGTAACGTGAAAAATGAAAGTTCCAAGCTGGGAAAAAAAAGCTAATAACTACATTAAAGTTTTAATTTTTATCCTAAAAATAAGAAGCACTGTCGTCGGAAGTAATCATGCCTTAACTTTCACTTTGCGCAAAAACGTTGTGAGTTACCAAACAGAACGTTGTTCAAAAGTGCCGTTTGTTTCTTAACGTGTTTGAAACTGGCGGCATACGATAACGGAAAATGCTGAGTCATCGCAGCCAATCGGCTCTTGGGATGAATCCACTTGTGCTCTCATTGGTCGATTTTTGACTAGGGAAACAATCACGCGCCTTGTAGAAAGCCGTGGAGCAAACTCATCTCTTAAAAACAACGCGTCTTTCCGCAATATGGCTGTCTTTATTTTTTTTCCATTTTTTGGGGGTTAATTTATTATTTTTTTTTTTTATGAATATTTTGGAAAACCCCAAAAAGTATCACCGCTGCAAAATGTGGCAAGGGAACACTGTATTGGGAAACAGCTGAAAGTATTGAGACGCCATAAAAATCCGTGAAACGTGAGAAAAATGATGAGTTTGGATGAAAGTAGTGCAGAAAATGGAAAAAAAAAAAATCTGACCAAAGGTATTGCAACTCCTAGAAGGGAAATGTGAAGACATTTAGAGACACCTAAAAGCAAAGTGAAACATTTTGGACACATGCAGGGCAAACGTCTAAAAACTGTCGCAATACTTTTGCCACAGTCGCATTCTGCTGCATGTGAACAAAGAATCACGTCATTATTCTTTTGTGCTTTTCATTTGCTCCATTATGTGTTTTTTTTTCCTATTTAATGTGGCTAATCCTGGTTGAAAGACGTAATTATGTGCTGAAAAGATCTTCGGCCTCGCCGGGGAAATCAGACAAATCTCACGAGGCTTTTTTGTTTAATTTATGAGATTGGATTTTAATTCGGCCTGATAATCAAATCTAATGAAAACTTCCGCCGAGATTTGCAACAGCCAGCCGGCATTTTAATGACGTGGGCGGCATCTTAATGATACCATTTAATAATGAAAAAAAAAATAAAAAATAACTCGTTTATTTCGAGAGTTTGTCTCATCGTCACGGTTTGAAGTTTGTCTGAGATGACAACGACTGTAAAATGAGAATGACGGCAATTCCGGGAACAAGAAGAACAAGATCCTTAGAAGCCGAACACTAAACAGTGAGAAGTAGAAACAACCGCAGCACTTCAAACATAAAAGATGAAGAACATAGACACGAGGAAACTAAATACTACAAAAGTAAAAAACGTGAACATGACACTCAAGAACACAACCTGAAGAACTTGACCGGAGAGCACGACGAGCGACGCGGTGACAAAATATCAAGGACGTGACAACTCCGACGACAACACATTCACGACATGAACAATAAGAACTGGAAACTGAAACACGAAGATCTGGACATTGGTACCACTGAAGGGCCAACATTTCTGTTGGCAAAGGTAGAAAAAAAATGCGTCCACGTCAAAATTCAACACCAAGAACTAAATACAAAAGACCACTTTCATGCCTGCTTGCCCGTTTGCGCTACATTCATGTAAATATTGAATAAATTATGCTTGATATATTTCCAACTCAGGTACTCACCTGTTGGTGTGGAAGTGTGTGTGATAATCATCAGCATCACCATGGAAACGGCTGCCATGCCGCAGAGTAGGCATTCAACTGGGTGGGGCGGGCTCTTTTCCAGGGGGTCGCATGTCCTGTTTTTTTTTTTTTTTTTTCTCTCTCTCTCCTCTCCTCTCCCTCCCCAGAGGTGTCCTCGTCGCCGTGGCGACACAGTAGGCAGGTAGGTGACTAACGGGGATCACAGATTAATAACAACACAGCAGCGGCAGCAACCGGGTGAGCGGTTGCCGTGGCAACAAGGAGCAGAGAGCGGAACCTCATTTGGCGGCGGACAGATGAGGTTCTCTTTGAAAAGGAGCACGTGTAGCATGTAGCGCGCCGCTAACGGATTTGAGGTCGGCTAATTACGCTGGTTTATTTCGGTGGGAATTATTTATCGGCACTCCTGTAGTGAAAAACTCCTCGGCCGTACGTTCTTTCGATGAGCGGCTAACTCCGAGGTCCTGCGGATAAAATGATCCAATATAATTAAGTCAAAATATGACATAGTACCTGTCGCAGTATGTCCATATAAGGAGAGTGTGTGTGTGTGTGTGTGTTGAAATACACTAGATTGGGCGTGGGCAAACTACGGCCCGGGGGCCACATGCGGCCCGTTAAACATTTTAATCCGGCCCGCCGAACTTGAAAAAAATTAAATCAATAAACCTTGTTCATGTTTTATTTTCAAAATACTGTGACATATATATTGTTATAATGCTTTTCTTCACTTTTATTTAAAATAAAATGTTTTTTTTTTCTCCGATGAGGCGAGGTTACCAAAACACTCCATCCATCTGCTCCTGGTCCGGCCCCTCCTGTTAAATTTTAGAACCCATTGTGGCCCGCCAATCAAAAAGTTTGCCCACCCCTGCACTAGACACTGGCATACATTTTAGTAAAGCATTACCAGATCAACCTTTGAAGTAGCATCAAGCTAGGTTTAGGGTACCAAAATAGGGCGTCAAGTCCAGGGTTACGATTGAAAGTTAGGTTCTCTAGCCTGGTTGAGAATTTCGAGGCAAGTGATGCTTTTGTGGAAGGTTTCACCTGATGCAGATTAGAAACATGAAATAATAACACGCGGCATGATTCCTGTTCGTTCTGTTGAACTGCTTTAAATGTCGCAATTAAAAGTGTTCACTCCTTTAAATTTTTGACGTTTTCCCGAAGCAGCTGACTTGTCACCTTGATGATTTCTAACCTTCAGTCGATCGTCCACACAACTTTGTCACGATTGCTTCATTTTATTTATTTTTTTTCATTTACATTTTTTACAACATCCCGATTTACCCAAATATCCTTGGTGGAGGTCAAATCATCTGCTCCGTCTCATCCTTTCATGATAATAATTGATATGTTGTTTTTTGTTTTTTATCGAATAGCATCAGCACATTGAGCGCAAGCGCCACACTGCCATTCGCGCGTCTCACCATCCGTTAATTTGCGATGGCGCGATAACAAACGTCTGCGCCAGATCAATAATATCCTTCAGTCGCCTATCCTTCACTTTGTCATCTCTCACTTTGCCACTTCAATCTCTCTCTCACTCTCTCTCTCTCTCTCTCTCTCTCTCTCTCGGCTCACACACACTCTTTGCTGTCACTCGGCCGACGATAAATCGATCGCGTTGAGGGAGATGTCGGCGGTAACGCCAGGAAATAACAGACCTCGCTGTTGGGAGACGTGAGTGTGTGTGTATGTGTGGGGGGGTGCGTGTGTGTGCTTGTGTACTTTTGTGTTACATTCTGAGCTGTCAGTGTATTGACACTGATTCTAGGGCTGCAACTAACGATTATTCTAATCGATGAATCTTTTTTTATTTATTTATTTATTTTTATATTATTTAATTATTGTCAGGGATTGACATGGAGGAGGACCCAAATGCTGGCAAGCGAGGCAGGAGTGCAGATAAGGAATTAAATAATTAAATGAAAAAATAAATACATAAATAAATAAATAAAAGGTTCTGGGATACTTCAAAATACTTAAGTCCAAAACAAAACGGATCAAAGGAACTTAAACACTTGGGGGAAAAAAGGACTTGGACTGAAAACGAAGTAACAGCAACTTGACGTTGTGCGAGTAAAGGACAAAGGAACCGACAAGGTCATATTCTTTGTATGTGAGGGAGGAGCTAAGTTTAGCCTGGGTTGTTAGCCGAAGTTACGGGAAAGCTGCAGGAAGCCCTTCAGATGCATGTACGGGTAAAATTTAAACACCTGCAAGCCTTTTGTTGTTAATAATGATATAATTTTTTTTCCCAAGGGGTTTCATTATTTATTTTTTGCTGTTTGCACCACAGCTTGTTTCCAAGGCAGGTGGAGTGCGGACCACCTCACTTCAGCTGCGTGTTCTCCTGTCGCTTTGTGGCTTTGATGTGATGGCAGTCTTCATTCATAATGCATGTCGCCACGGCGGGAGTGCGTATATTAAATATTTTCCATTCAAATCCCAGACGCTATAGTGTCTGCCCCCGCCCCCCCCCCCCTCAAGCGCAACCCGCGGCACACTCACAAACACACAAATATATACATCCTTGTTCAAATATTCAGCAGGTGGGTTCCCGTTTTAGGTTCTGGATCTCTAATTCCGATTGTTTGCCATGACGAGATGCAGTCTAAGATGATCAATGGGCCAAATTGTATCTCTGGAATATTTTATTGCGCAAACGTAAAGTGTTGGTTTGATTCGATCCATTGATCAGAGGAGTCTCGAGGGCTGCGAAAATGCAACCAGCAATCGCCTCGTTCACGGCCGAGCGATCCATCGACTGCGCGGCCATCAGAGTTGATCAGACACAAAGGTCACTTGAAGCTTCTCACACCTCTCACCTTCCTCCTCTTCATCATCCTCCTCATCCTCCCGTCGCCTTTTGTCCCGCCTGGGATTGAAAGCGCCGTGCCGTGACACCGGGCATCACCCTCGGAATAAAAATGAGGCGAGGCGGCTGGAAAATTTAACATGTTGTCAGGCCCCAAGTAGCTCCCCCCCCCCACCCTCTGCCCGAGTGATTTAGGACGTGTGGGCTGCTCTTGATTAGCGTCGTAGCGAGCTTGGTGATGTGTAGAAGGCAAATGTTCGCCGAGGTTATTGCTGCTGGGAATGTTCTACTCATTTTTTTTTCTTTTTCTTCACCGTCTTTATATAGAGCTGCATGATTATTACAGCCTTTTGAAATGTGATTGAGGGAGTTCACATCTTCAGACTGCTCCGACTTGTGTTTTATGTACAGTAAAGAGACATGGTGGTGCCGCATTGGGCCGTACGATAAGTGGAGGAGTGTTGCGGGAGGATTAACGTGCATGCAAGCAGCATTATGGACAGATACTGACGCATGCCATACCTAATGCAAGACATCTGGAGGCTAGAAGAGTAGAGAACTTTTTAGAAAACGCAAAAGAATAGCGAAATGTTAATCACAGCGTCAAACTTTGTATGAGGTTAAAATTCTGTCGCAAATGGGTTTCAAGTACCCGAAAAAAAGTGACCCAAAAATGTTAGCTTTGAAACAAAAACCGCCGGCTTGTGGCGTCTATTTGGACATGGCTTTACGAGACGTTATTTTGTGGGTCGACTTGGGATATATTTGTCCACCCAAATTCATCACCAAAATCTTGAAGTGAGTTATGGCGAGGTGTCAAATTGTGCCGCTATGCTTCACCTTATGCGCAATGACAAAGTCAAATCCTTCCTAATTTTGCATTGGGCATTAGTCTTTTGCACAAATTGTTGAAAAAGTCTGACAAAATCTCTAAAAACTGAAGGACTCCTGGAAATGTCCAAAATGATTTTCAAGACTTTTTTTTTTTTTGGTGGTCTTCTACTTATGATGTATGCCGACTAGATTGCATGTTGCTCAGTGAAATTGTGTGTGGGGGCTGATCCCCCCCCCCTTCAAAATTCACAATTACTGGAGTTTTGCGTTGTATGGCGAGTTATCAAATATGCTCCTTGAGACTTTTTTTGTGGGCCAACTTGGACCAAATTTCACGTTGCCAAGTGGATCTGGATTTCCTAAGATTCTGGGTGGCGCTACTCTGTACATTTTTATAGGTTCAGCCTGTGACCTCTACAAATGTTCACCAGAATGAACACATCTGCAAAATGTGGTGTGGGAACGCTCTCCAATTTATTTATTTATTTTTTTAGGCGTCGTTTCAGCCATTCCACACAAAGCTGTGATATACCACACAGTGTTGCTTTTATGATTTCTATAATTGGGCTGCACCAGAGTCCACATGTGTCAAATGTTGGCACCAAAGCTATTTGGTGCCAAGCGGCCACGGCTCCGAGTCAAGGCGAGGCCTGGCCCGCCTCCAACAGTGAAAGCCCCCCGAGAGGAAATTTCAAACAGCTGTCCCTAAAAATACGGCGCGTGAGGAATGCAAGCCACTGAGTTCTTTTCCCAGCAATCTCTCTGCGAACGTTTGATCCTAAATGTGCTACACCAGGAATCCCAAACGTTCTCTTGGACTCTTAATTATAGAATTGTGACATCATACAATAATGTCAACTTTATATATGTAAATTTTTGGGGGGGTTTTTTGCCATGTTTTTGAGTCCACATTATTTTGTTGGACGGTAAAATTCAGACTACTTCAGCTAATAAATGTTAAGCACGTAGCTGCAATGTGCATTATTCAAGTTCAAAGCAAAATGGAAAACTCTCATTTTAATAAACGGGTCAGCTGAGTGGTTGTATCCCAAGACAAAGGTTGTGGGTTCGATTCCCGGCCAGTGTGAGCATGTCCAAGCGTCCTTGAGCAAGATAGTGAAATGATACTTGCTCCTGATGCAACATCATCAGTACATAAATGTGCAAACAGCGTTAAAGCGCTCCGAGTACTTAAGGTCGCAAAGCTATACAAGTGAAAGCTTGTTTAGCATTTTTCTATCCTCTCATGACCGTCCGTCTATCCATCCATTGTCTGAGACGCTTTTCGTCACGAGGGCGAGCTGTAGCCTATCCCAGCTGTCTTCGGGCAGTAGACGGGATTCACCCTGGACTGGTTGGCAGCCAATGACGGACAACGCGCTCACAATTTAGAGCATCAACCTCGCATGCATGTCTATAGAATGTGGGAGGAAACCGAAGTACCCGGAGAAAAGCCACGTAGGCACGGGGAGAACATGGAAGGCCTGAGGTGCGAGTCGGACGGGCTCACCAGTCGTCCACCGTGCCGTCCCTCATGATTCTCATAGACACTTAATTTCTTGTAGAAATTTGCAACAAGGATCGATTCATTTATTTATTTATTTTATTTATTTTGCCGTTTTCAATCAAAATGGCAGCCTACCCCTTCAATTCCAGGCACGGGTGCTTGGGATTTCTATCTTGGCATGTCAGCCAAATTTCATCTTGACTGGAGAATTCAGTGTCAGGCGCTGATATATATATTTTTTTTTCCCCAAAACTTTCCAAGGGATGCGATTCAGTGTGAAATATTGGCGTCACTTCAAACTTCCTGTTAAATTTTAAATCAAATACATGACTGCTTGAGACTTTTTTTTTTTTTGCATCGTATTAAAATTGACGCCGGTCGCACTTTTTTCCTTTCCATCGGGTGCAAGTGAGTGCAAAATGGTGGCTTCAAAACCAAAATGGTCGACTTTTTTTTTCAATTTGTCTTTCCGATTTTTCCGCGTGTCCGTTTTAAGATGGACTGGTCCAACCAATTTCCTATTTATTGGAGAAACTTCACTACTTTTTTTTTTTTTTTTATCCCCTCCAACTTTCCAGGGGGGAGCGCGACAGACTGCGAAATGATGCCTTCAAACCACTTAACGCTTCACTTTCATGAATGGGTCCTTGAGGCCTTTTTTTGTCCTTCCTGTTATTATTGACATGTTAGCCAAACTTCATGTTGATAGGTGAAACTAATGTCACGGCCTGTTTTTTTATTTTTTTTCTCCCCAGGGGGGTACAACTGATTGCATGCTTGCGGTTCTGTAATAGAAGGTTGTCTTATTTTTAAATGTATATATTTATACACACACACACACACACACACACACAGTGGTGTATGCGTATGAGAAGCCCGCACGCCGCCATTACTGCTCGCCGCCTGTCTCTCAAAGCTAATGGATCACTGTCACCGCCTCGTGTAATTACTGCGACGTGACTGTGTCATTACACAAACGCCACCCTCCTTCCAGCCTCTGCGTGTGTTTGTGTGTGAGTGCAGCCTCACTGCTGAGATACAGAAATGCACACGTCGATGACGATAAAGAGACAAGAAAATAACATCCTTTATCGCTGACAATTTCCTGTATTTTTGGCAGACTCATGTTTGCCAAACATTTCATGATCTTTTCTTTCCTTGGGGAAGTCAAGCAAAGGCCAGTTTATTTTGGGTTTACGAATGTCAGACAAACAACAACACTGTGAAATTGTAGAGTTGGACGCTTGAGACGATTCAACAAGAAAAATATTTTTAATCTGGATTGGGGAAAAAAATCTAGATGTGGATTGAATCTGAACACAGATTGCAGAACTCCGCTCTATAAAGTTTTCTTTGAAATTTGAGTTCATTGATTTTGAAGGCGTGATTTTAATCTGGATTGCATGTGGATCAAATCCAAGCACAGATCTCATTTTAACTTTGACTCTGGCCTCTTCTAGCCGTCTTGATTCATTTTATTTTTAATTAGATTTTAATTTTTCATCTGGATTACATAGAATTCTGTTAAGTGATCAAATCTTGTAAGAGATCGCAATACATTCCCATTCAGCTCTGCTTGAGGATGTTACGTTGAGAGTCAAGGCTCAAGCATAGCACATTTAATTTGGTTTCTGTGAAGCTTTTTTTTTTTTTAAGTGTATGTCAAACAATTGAAAGCTGAAAATTTTGAATCAGAAATTTTGTAAAAGTGGTCATCCCAGCCAGAGAATAATACTTTTGGATTGATTTTGAATGCAAAGAGATTAACAATATTGTGAAAAGTATTTTTATTACTTTTGTGCCTGCTATTCCTCTCACGGTCATTCCGCCAAGGGCGCCGATGACGGAGGTGACAATGTCGTTCTGTCGCTCGTCACATGCTCTTTGTTTACGCTTGTCACATCATATTTGTGGCCAATTTGCATGATTAGCACACTTGCAAAGTCAATTGCGGACACCAAAAGTAAGCACACTGTACTGAAGTAAAAGTCCATATTCTTGTGTCGAGAAATACTCGAGTAAAAGTACAGATTCAATAAGTTTACCTGAATAAAATTGAAAAAGTTAATAGACGCCCAGATATCAATCGATGTGACGCTCTAGTTACGTCTTTTTTGTCGTCGTTCGAAGAAGTTGAAAAAATAAAGAGCAACTGCTCTTTTTCAGCCAAACTCAAATTTGTTTGTTATGCTTTCAATGAAAAAAAAAGCACAATCTTGTACAAAAGAATGAGTGCTTTAAAGAATTAATTGGTTTAATCAAGCGTGATTACTGCGCATGTTGCAGTATTCGCGTGTTGGATGAGTGCCTTTAAGGGGTGTGGCCTGGTTGAGTTGATCGGGTTAGTCTGCCTGTTGTGTGAGCACCTGGGTGTGAGTTGTGGCCTACAACAGCTCCTTGTGAGTGTTCTCATTTTCTATTTGCGTGTTGTCATGTTCAATAAATGACTGAATGATGATATTACATCGGTGATTGTGGCTCTCCTTCCCCGCAAGCAAGGGGGGGGGCAAATATATTTTTTTCTTTTATGTTTTCAAAATGTCAGCATTTTTATATATCTGACTGAGGACAAAAGCATGATCACAGGCCAGCATGTGAGTCGGCGACACGTTTAAAATGAGGATCGGCAACAACAACGCCGAGGGTTGTGTCGGAGTCTCGGAAGAAATCTGAAAAGTCATCTCACAAGTTCAGGAACAAATACACTCTTTGAGTTCCAGCATTTCAAACGCACTCTTTGTTTGTTCCAAATATGACGCTAAATTGGGAGAAATGTCATCCCCATTAGATTTCCTCATTTGTTTCTTGGTTGTAATTTACACTGAAACAGATTTGCATTTGGCAACCTGGACTAGAATCAAAATACTTTTTACAGAAAGGATATAGAAACATTTCTATGACCGTATTTATGCAAATAATGGCCCGGTGTTTTATTTACTCATAGCGGAAGTTAGTAACGTACATCTGATTTCCTAATTTTTTACTTTTAGAAAATGGCAAAAGCCCCCAAAAAAAAACTAACAAAAAATTTTTTTTTCCACAATTTACGTGAACTATGACCTGTATAATTGCATTGAGAAAAAGGGGGGAAAAAAACGCTTCACAAAAAGCAACAGAAACAGCTGAATTTTATTCTGCATCCCCACTTGTAAGAGGGTGTGCACACTTTTACAACTGCGTGATGTCCATTTTTTTATTTTTACTCCCACCTCCAAAATTGTTACTCTTTTCAAGACCCCGTTAAATAGGTGGCCACTGATTAAACTTCAGATGTTCGAATATGTTTTTTTATACAATTTAGTTGTAAAGTTTAGATCAAAAATTGTGGAAAAAGAAGCTCGATGGATGTACAGACGATGGATGATCGCTCTTCTACAGTACGTCTACTGGACCGCTAATCCTCAAACTCATTTTAAACATGCACTAATGTAATCTCTTTGTGATCAATGATGGCTGCTTTAAAGAATCTTGTCAAGGGAGGGGGGCCGGGGTTGGGGGTGATTGAAGCACAGTCCCAAAGCATTCTGGGAAACGTGAGCATAGCTCACAGATGGCAAGACCAGAACGCCTCGGTGAGCTTGACCGTCGTCCCTCACGTTGATGTTGGGGCTTTTGTCAAGTTAACCCGATTTTCTCCCAATCAGCATCCATCAATATGGCAGAAAGTGTTATTGATCCTTGATTTAAGTTCAAAATGGTCCGAGGACAAGATCCATTGTGGCTCATCTGCCGCTCTCAATGCGATTAGTCGCTTTTTAGGACGTCTCGTATTCATCTTGGGGAGCATTCTGCCTCCGCTATTGTCACGAGTGGTTTATATCAAAATTCTAAATGTAGCTCAATGTGGCATGGAGACATTTGGAAATGGATGCAAACAAGAATACGCCAATAAGTGAAGAAAAATGATCTCGTTCAAAATTGTAAAATCAAATATTTTATTGCTCCGTATTAATATCGCAATAGTCATTTCATGTCCTCCAATAATGGCTCGCATATAAAATGTGCAAGTATTTCAACAACTCTTAGTCAATAAATTCATTTTATTCAAAGTCAAGGCATTAAGTGGAGTTTCTAAATTACTGGAACCTCACGTATCATCCAAAATAATGTTCTAATATTTTCAGAGAATGATTATAACATGCCTACTCTTGCATACATACATTTTAATTCAAATATTTACCTTGGCTCAGTAAAGGTTGGGAATCACTTTAAATACGATAGGATAACTCCCCCATGTTGTGTGCTGCTACGTTGTGATTTAACTCTGTTTATATTAACATTTTTCCATGTTTCCAAAATGCCTTCACATGCCTACAGGAAAGCAAACGCAATTAGGCCACTTCCATTCCAATTTGTCCAGGGGTGTTCTTTTCACCCAAAGTGAATTCATTCAATTTTGGGGGGCACGTGACTCACATTAATTTGCATTTTAAAACATTCTTTAGTCCTCGACATCCGTCACGATGTCATTTATTTAGCTTAAACGGAACGTAACTTCACTCACTGTTAGGCAATAATGGGATGGTCCACCGCCAAAATGAAGATGAAATGACACATTAAGTCTGCCACCTGTACACCTAGCTATAGCAACCGGAAGTCGCTTTTTAGCTTACAAAGTAAATGTTAAGCGGTATTTTTCTTTTATTATTTTTATGATTAGTTTTTTAATTTTATGACTTGTGTGACCCTTAGTGGAGGTCTAAGTGTAGCTAGAGTTGAAAGTAACACTGTGGAGTTGTTCATGGTGTTTCAGTTTTGTTTCGCAAACGTCTCCAAAGGGAGCAAAATGAAGGAAAGGGAGGCGTCTTGATTGCAAAACTGTCGGTAGACGTTTTGTGGGTGTTCCACCGCACGCACAATCCTCGCTCGAGTTTTTCGGTGGCCGCCTCACAGCTGGATTTGTGGGAGTGGAAATTCCACAGTTTGCCGCCGACATCGGCGCTGTGACGGATGGAGAGGAGGGCGGAGAAAAAAAAGCTCCGTAGTGAGGAGGCGAGCGAGCCGGCGATGTTGTCTGCCTCGGCGTGCTGACGAGAACGTCCCTTCTCCCCGCTCCGCCACTCCGGATTTCCGACGCCCGCTTCGGGAGGAGGTAGCCCCGGTCACCGATTTTTTTTCCCCCCGCATGGGATCCCGCGTACCTGCCGCTTGGACCTAACGGAATTCTTCTTTTTTCCTCCTTCCTCTCTTTGGATTATTCACCTCCCAGGACCTGACAAGTTGAGGATGGACGACTTACATTGAGATCATTTCCCACTTTTTTCTTGATTCGAATTATTATTCTTACTTTGTGGACCACAACTGGCCAGTATTTGGTGGAAGAATTTCTCGGTCGGGATGTTGCAGCGGAGCAGCAGGACGCGCGTTGGAGCGCTTTGGGTGCTCCTCCTCGGTCTCCTGCTCACGCAGGTTGTCCTGACGGCTGCGCTCACCCAGACTGGTGCGTTCCGAACGGCTTTCACTCACTGCATGTCACAGTAGTCCATAAATGTTTCAAATTGACACTTGAAACGCGTTCAAGTGAGTGAGAGTGTGAGAGTGGCTCTCTCCTTGTGTGTGCATGTTACACATGTTGAATTCGTGTGAAACGTCCAATCGTGACATTTACTGTGACATTTGCTTTCAGACAAGTGCGGCGGAGCCATCGACATCCACTCCCCGGGCTACCTGACCTCCCCGGGCTACCCTGGCGCCTACCCGCCCTCGCAGCAGTGCGCCTGGGTGATCACGGCACCCGAGCCCGGCCAGAAGATTCTCATCAACTTCAACCCGCATTTTGACCTGGAGGACCGAGACTGCAAGTAAGACTTTGTGCGTGCACACTACAGATGCACTTAGACGATCTTGATACTGCGGGTGGGTCTGCCACCCATTGGTCGCGGGGCCTCACTGCAGCTGTCACTATAGAAGGTGCAGGGTGATGATGGGGGGGGGGGGCATCTGGAGAAGAAAATGAGGTTCAGAGGCTTCTGTGCCTCCTACCTGATAACAGTGTCTTTGTTCAACTCTTTGGTGAGCATTTAGAGGAGAGCATTTCTCTTAATTGTGAACATTCAGCATTTAAAAAAACCCACAATGCTCACTTAAGCCATTCAGCGGTATTCATGTACTGTGTCAAACCAAGAGCTGCTTGTAGAATTTTGACCGTCTTATCTTTGTAGATGAGAGTGTTTCTAAATAGTGTGCAACCTCCAAGATCAATTCAGGATGTAGGACAAAACAAATAACAAGAACATAAATATGGGCACATAATGTTGTGGAGAGACCAAAATGTCTATTGAAACCAGGCAGAGTGGGTTGCGCAAATTAGCGGCGTAGCTCTACGGAACGCAAACACTGACGGATACAACTTTGTGGAGCAACCATGTCACCTTTGTACAAATTAAACAGTTTTGGAGAACTGAAGCAAAACATCAAGAAACGAGAAAAACTGGATGGAACTAATAAGTGGTGTAGCTCTGTGGAACATAAACATGAACACACACAACATTGTGGAGTGACAACATGTCAAGAGTCTATTAGAGCCAAAAAAATTGTCTCATGTAGAGATGATGTGAAGGGGGGCGTGGTCTATTTTGGAGAAATGAAATGTCATGGAGGAAGGCGAATTGGGTGAAAATAATAACACAAACGTGGACGCACAGCATTGTGGAGCCGCCACACTTCTACCGGAACGCTAGACATTGCTAAAGTCTTGTGAGAAGCCATTAAGATGATCAATGTGTTTGCATAAATCATGAATTCGTAATAATGCAAACTTCAAGGTCATTTGAACATGATCTTTTTCCAGAAGTGTGTATGAAACCAATTGCCCTTGGCATTCATCCGTACCCGAGCAGAAGCTCTTATTTTTAGAAAGGTCGGGAACTCATGAGACTGTTGAGGTGCCTCCTACGGTGCTGCTGTTTTGGTCAGCAGCATAACGGGATCAGCAGTTAGCAACATCAACACCCATTGAAGATGAAAACCGATGCAGTGATTCATCCCATTTTTGGTGTTATGGCATAGTTGCACTGTTGCTCACTGCGTCGCCCACGCACGCGCTGACACACAAGCACACTAGATCATTACAAAATATGAGAGGAACAAAAAAAAAACAAATAAGTACAAAGCTACTACAGCGCTAATGCTTATGAGTCCCGCGGGTCTGCAACACGATACGATAGTAGTGGAGGGGAGACCATCTGTGCGGCTGTGATTTACTCACCAGGCCTTGATGGAGCCTTTAAAGAAGACAGAGGAGCCGACGTCCAAAAAAAAAAAAAACAAGAACCCTTCTTTATGGACACACAAGCACACACACATTCACACTCCATAAAGAAGGCCTCTTTTTTTTTTTTTTTGGAAGTCATCTTCTGTGTTTGTGTGTGTGCGTGCTTCTGTGTGTATGTGTGTGTTTGTCTGGGGTCAACCCAAAGACACGTGGAGGGGCGGGAGTAAAGGTATGTTTGATCATCTCTTCAGAACAACAAGCCTTTCTTTTGACTTGAGTGGTGAAAAAGAAAATGTGGCCAGATGTATTGGGAACCCAAAAGTAAGAACGAAACCTGGAGACACCAGAAAAAAAAAAATAAAAAAAAAATAAAAATATGGACAGCCGTAAATATGGACTATAGTGTTAAGACAACAAAATGAAGAGAATGTGGAGTTTGGACAAAAGTATTGGGACACCTAAGGAAGTGAAGAGCATGTGAGAAAAAGCATGCGGACACAGAAAGTGGAAAAAAAAGAAATGTTGAGTTTCGAAAAATAATTTTAGGACCTGTACAGGATGTGAAAAAAGTGAATAGAATTTTACGATTGGAACAAAATATTGGAACATCAACTTGACGAAAATATCGTTTGGACAAAACTAATATTATTCTGCCATTAAGTGAAAAGTGAAGGTAGATGTCAACAGAAAGTAGAAAATTTGGATTTTGGATTAAAATACTGGGACAAGTAAAAGTGAAGAAAATATAGAGTTTCGTACCAGGACACCCTGCAGGCGATGAAAAACCAAAAATGGAAAAGTTTGAAATGATTGTTTTAAACTTAAAGGACTCTCATCCAGCATGAGCTTCTTCTCACAAATTTCCCAATTCCAAATGGCTTTTTTTTTTTTGTGTATTTACTGGGCCGTTCAATTCTTATGTGTGATTGTTGCAGCCCACCCGGCAGCTCCATGTTTGGTGGTTTGAGGGGGCCTCCTTCGTGATTACGTTGTTTGTGTTGGATGATGAAGGCGACGTCGAGCTCGAGGCTCTCTGACTTGGCGGCACTGCCGTTGTTTTTGGGAGCGAGTCAATTGTTGCAAATGTGTCGCAGAGATGCGAGGGTAAAGACGAGACCAAGATAATCTCGCTATTTATGTACAGTTTTTTTTTTTCTTTTCGCCTCTTTTTATCTGATGTTGCCTTCAGGCGCAGTGACAATTTTCGTTACACAACAACTGAGTGAGTGTTTGGAATGTCATTAAATGTTTAATGTTTCGATCCAGCTAGTGTTACATCCACGTTTAATAGCGGGTGATTATCTTATCGTTTCACTTTTTAATCGCTCTATCTATCCTGGTGTTGCCTTCAGGGACACTTGAAAATGACGTTTTCCCTCTCACAACAACCGTGTGATTGTTCCAAATGTCATTAAATGTTTCGAATTTCTGTCGAGCTCTCTTTATAGCCATCCAAATTCAAAGAGCGCGTAATAAAGCGTTGCCTTCAGGGGCAGCCTGGAAATCTTCGCTTGTCGCTCGCCATATGGGCAAATGCTTCAAATGTTCTGACGGAACTTCTGCCTGGTTCTTTGATCTTTGATGCTCACTATGCTAATAATAAATAAACCACCGGAATTAAAGGATGGCAGATAAATCGCAACTCACCTGTGGAGCCTTCTCGCCGACATTGCGGAAGAAGGTCGAATCTGTCCAAATTGGTTCTTATTCTTTTCTATTTCCTTTGTGGGAGGGCGACTCCCCCTTGCCCATGTGACTATATGTGACGCTACCGTCTTAACTGATTTCAACTCGATGTGTGCCAAGGGTGCCGTAGATGAGAAGATGGCGAGCCTGGAGGCCAGGTCACAGCAACACAATCGTTTTCATCATTTGGAGCCTGTGCTGCAAGTGTCCTTCAAGTTGTGATCGAGGCCTTTTGGTTTCACCGTTTCAAAAAAAAACAACATCGAAATTGGGTCTCGTTCCAGTGATTCCCTTCTCATTCCGACAACGTTTAAAGCGAGCAGACGGCGGCGGTAACACTTTGCTCTCATCTCACGTCTGAAATAGCTTCACCGCCTAAGTGGCGATACTCGACGAGTGGCAGGGGAAAAAAAACAACAACAAAAAACAGCGCAGGTGCCCGTTTGGGAACATGCGTCGGTGGCGGGATAATTCAGGCCGTTTTTTTTTTCTTTCCCTTATTTGGCCGAGGCAGCGTTCTCTCCCACAGGAGGCGTCGTCAATCTCAACATGGATGCCAACAGGCGCTAAAATGGCAGTGGTGTGATTCTACTCAGACATAATCCGAACAACTTGGCATGACTGTAAAGCAGCCCTGGTGACCTCCCCTCATTCTTTTTCCAATCCTTGGCTACTTCTCCTCCCGTTTCAAACTGTTAATTTTCATTTGGTTGTCTCCTCCAACTCACTTTCTATTCCTTAAACTGGACTTCCTATTCCTCTTCACGTGCACTTGTCATGCCTTCAGCATATCCTGTCGCAAGACAAGAACTTTACCACACTTGAAATTGATTTTAACAAAAAAAAAAAAAGAGAGATTAAGAATAAGATTCCAAGGTTGATGACAATTGATTTAAAGCAAAGTGATGATGGCCTGCATGGGAGCATCAGAGTCGATTTGGCAGAATTCACATTTTGTTCATAACATCATAAATTCATAATCCGGAACGGTCAGTTAAGATTTGGTTTGTTAAACCAAAGTGCTGGTGAGCTCCAATCGGTGAACCAAACAGACAGCGTGAATCTATTCGTCATTGTTAATTACTGGCTCCTAACCTAAATGTAGAATTTTCTCAAGGATTTTTTTTTCTTGGGAGTCACGCTCTACTCAAAAGCAGAAATATGTAATTGGGACTGTTGTGCCTGCAAATGTCGTCCAGTCACAAGACTTCTTCTTCACTGATCAGGCCATCAAGAGTTCAAGTCTTGTTGCCGACTTGATTTGAGCAAAACACAAGATCATGATTCACTCAAAGTGAAAATGCACTTGGTCAACACGTACCAAGGATCGGTAATAACGGCACTCAAAACAACATCACATAAGTCTGGCGGTGATTCGTTAAAACAATATGCTGACAACTTGTGCGCTCAAACGTCATGTTCATAACCCAATCTTTGACGCAATTACGAGTAACTTTCTTACAATTTCCTTGTCCTATTTCTACCATTACTGTGTGCAGTTAACTATGCTAGCTATGCTAGCTAGCTAGCATTCCTGTCTGCCACATTTCACAGAACAGCTTAGCGTTATTCAAACTCCCAAGTGTTGTGTAATTTGGGTTATTCAGCTACTGTGTTGAAAGTAGGGCGAAAACACATTTAAAATAAAAAAAAAATGCTCCATGGCGGTCGGCGGCCCGTTGTTTGGGGGACTCCTGGTCTAAAGTATCATAATATGTGCTTAGGACTGTTGTGGCTGCAAATGCAGACCAGTCATGTGACATTTTCTTCTCTTATCAGGCCATCAAGAACATAACTCTTGACTTCTCGTAAATAAGCATGACGGAGAGGAAGAGACCGAAATGATGGTCAACAAGTGGCGTGGACAATCAAGTCTTGTTTTTGGTTCCCTGGTGGAGGAATGTGTCGTGTCGTGTCTGTCTGCTAGGAACGCCTCAGGGGCGACCTCCTGTCGGGAAACACACGCATGCACACACACGCAACACAACACATTCAAATGCCACACGCTTATGCACATTCGTTGCCGTCTGAAATATTATTCAGTGTCGCATTTTCACCAAAAACATTTATTAACAGTATAATTTGTGAAATTAATGCAACTTTAAAGAGGTTATTTGAATTAAAAAAAAGAAGAAAATGTCAAGTACATAAAATGTGGCTTTAAAATCAAGCTATTGTCTCTGCTCTCAAATGTGGTGGGCATGTTTTCTGGATGTATGAAAATACTTTTTTTTTTTTTTTTTAATTTTTTACCATCTGTCAAATTGAAGCTTAATGTGACTCAAGTCAAGTCTAGCTCACTGCCACCATGTAGCACTCAAATCTCAAGTCTCTGCTTGCAAGTCAAAGCAAAAAAGGGTCCAAAAGATGGCTCATATCTCAAAACTCATGAGTCGGGTCACTTGTATCTCAAGGCATCCATATACATGGATTCAGAGTAGAGGAATTTTCTTGTGTGTATGTGTTTGTTTAGCAGGCTAATTCATGTCACATGTTGCGTGTTAGTTCGGGGGAGGGGGGGGGGGTAGTTGTAGGTTTGTCGGGGTTACAGACTTGTCACATTCAAGTGGGAGTGATACACTGTTTATTGCTTTGCCCTCCTCGGAGGGCAGCTGATGACTGAGTGTCGCTCACAAAGACCCCTTTTCCTTGCAAAACGTGCACACACTCACGCGCACACACACACACACACACACACTGCTTTTCTCGGTTTATATTAGTGTAAAATGACCACATTAAATTGGAATGTGATGACAACTTACTTGTCCGATTCAACCTTTTTTTATAAGGCGATTTCAAAACATTAATCACGTTAGAGCAATGCTATTTCTGGTAAACGTAATGCTCTCAACTTGGCAGTAACGCGCTCGTTGTCGTTTTGAGCGTTTACATGTCAGGCTGAGCCAATATTCCAGATGCCTTGTGAACGAGGTCCGTTTTTTCTCCCAGAAGAATTATTTGAACACATTAGATGCAATGTCCTTTTCAGATGTCCGTCACTCGGTTGTCCTCCTCGGTGTGGCGCGTGAGCTGGAGTCTATCTAAGGTAACTTCAGACAAAAGGCGGCGTGCACTCTGGACTGCTTCCAAGTCCATGTCAGTATTGTCAAAACTCATGTAGACAAACAATAAACTTGTTTCCAGCCATTGTCAGGTCACATATAAACAAATACTACATTTTTTACCAGTCAATCGCAAGACACACATACGGTCGGCACACAAGAATTCTTTGTCACATTCAGCCTATTTAGAGGCGGAACCTAACATGGATGTTTTTAGAATACAGGCGGAGCGCGCAAAGAACATGCAAACTCCACACAGCTTGACCAGCGATTCCAACCCCGAAGTTGTCAAAGCGAGGGAGAGACACTGACATATATGTGAAATTATTTGCCTCATTAATTAAAGAATGCAAGATTTGTAATAAACTTTCCTAAGTTCATGTGAGATTTTTGTAAAAACCCCAAAAGGGCCACTTTGAACCCTCCCAAAATGCAACGAACCTCTGATAGGAGTGCGGCGATAAAAAGCTGTGAAATTCACCCAAAATTGTTACTTCAAGCCAAACTACCTGCTGAAATTTATCTCTAGGCCTTTGAGACGTTTTCGAGCATCCTGTCAAGATAGACACGGCTGGCCGGATTCATTTCGCTTGACAAAATTGGTGTTTAGGGGCAAATTCGTTTTTTGAAACTTTTTCTGGGTGTGACTCATTCATTGCAAAATGGTCGTTTCAAACCAAAATGGCCGACTTCCTGTTTGCATCACGGCTCTTTCAGACTTTTTTTTTTGTCCTGTTATGATGGACACAGATGCTCAATTTTGGGTTGCTCAGTGAAAATAGTGTCGGGGTGGATTATTTTCCCATTTTCCAGTAGCAATAAACATAAAAATATGGACTGAAACTCGGAGCAGTGTTTCTTTGCTGACTTACTTCTTGCCTACTGGGACACACATCAGCAACTACGACCAGTTTGGCTGAGCCAGGCTTGATTCGAGCCTTTTAGAGCTTCCGTGACCTCATCATGTGTCGCGTGGCACGTCAGACACAATCGGGCTCCTAAATTGCGTTCTGGCGCTGGCCTAAATGAGAACAAATTTCTCGTCTTCCTCCTTTTCCTCCTTCTCTGCTCCCATTTTGATTTCCCAGCAGGCTTCTTCTTGTGCACGGCCGAGGTGAAGGACACTCGCCATGCTTTTGATTTTCCGGTGTGGTTGGGGGGGGGCACACTCGTCTTGATCGTACTCCAGATAGTTTGTGTCATGATTATTGATTGTTTGTGTATTTGTGTGTGTAGTTGTGTTGTCCTCTCATTGACATACTCTTAATAGTGCATTTTATGTCCGCCTTCCTGGACATGAGTTGTTTGACTTGTGTAGACGAGCTGGAAAATGATTGAGAGCGTTGTGGCGAGTGGAGGCGGGGTACGCGCAAGTGTGTGCTTGAGAGAGAGCCAATGAGGTGGATTATTATTTTTTTTTTTTGTAATGATCACGGGGGAGGTGAGAAACGGAGAAAGATGGACGTGTGCGCGTGTGTGATGGCAGGTGGCGACGTAGCGCTCACACACGCACGCACGCACGCACGCGCACACACTTGCCATCTGCAGCATCTCAGCAAGGCTTAGATGGACAATGATACACAGAAGCCACTTGACAATGTTGTGTGTGTGTGTGTGTGTATAATTGGAGTGAATCGTATCGCATCGTAAATGGCGTGATTATATCATAGCATGTCAGAATTGGAGTGAATCAATTGGATGATCCTGTAATTAAAATGAATAATTGATATCATATTCGGATTCAATTTGAAATTTGAGTGAATTTTATTGTCTCATAACGGAGGTCAATCGTGACGTCGTTATTGGAGGTGAGTCATTTAGTTTTGTATATTGTGATATGACATCGCATCACAATTTGAGTGAAGTGGTTATTAATTAGAGTGAATCGTGTTGCATCGTAAACTCGGTTATTTAATTGAGGCGCGCGATCGTAAGAGTGAAGTGCATTGTTAGTTGGAGGAAATAAGATTGCAATTGGAATGAATCATGTCTCAAGTCGTTGATTTCATTGGAATGCAGGCTGTATCTTGCTGAGTGGCGAGTCGCAAAGGTTGCAAAAAAGACTCTGCAACAATTTGAATGGTCTTAAATTGTTTTTCTTGTCGCAAAAAAATGTTCAACGTTTGATGGCGATAAGAAAAACTGTTTGCGGTTATTAAAATTGCAAATGGCTGGAGGATGTCTTTGGAATTGTTTGCAACACTTAACGAACCTTGAAAAAAAAAAAAAAAAACCATTCGCTACGTGTGCACACAATTATAGATACAGACTTTAGAGTGAATCATTCTGCATCATAATTTGACAGAATGGTTTTGTGTTGTATTTAGGCAGGCAACTAACAAGTATTTCAATAATCAATTTTTTGGGGGCGGGGATTAATCGAAGAATTGGATTTAAAAAAAAAAAAAAAACAGGACATTATTTCAAACCATCAAGTGGAGAAAATGCAAAAACAAATTAATGAGAATTCATCCACTGAATTGTCAGAAAATCTACAAAAAATTAGCTTCCAAAGTAAACGCCGATGTTTGCAATTGTTTTATTTCGAAAAAAAAAAAACTCAAACATGACCATTCTGATTTCATGAAGGACTACATAAAGTGAAAGTGCAACAGTGTGACTCCAGACAATAAATGTAAACGTGCGGTTGGGCCTTCCAGATGTGCGCCTGCTAACAAGTTTGCGGGCAGCCTCCTGCACTTAAACGTCTAATCTGTCATTTCCTCATTTGCTTCACCCCGCTCAGCACGTATGCTGGCTAATCTGCCGCTAATCCGCAAACACACACTCCCCTTGTCGTCACATTAAGTCTGGCGTTGTTTCCTGTGGCTTCGGGGGTGTCATGTGACGTCCTCGCCCCCTTTCTCCTCCGATGAGGCCTGTGTGCCCCGCATGACTTCTTTAATTAATATTTATGCATTTTGCATTGACCTGAAGAATGGCACTTTCTGTCCTCTTCAAGAATGTCAAGCGTCATAAAATGACAAGGTTTGCCCAAAGGTCCAAGCCGCCCTCAGAAGGTATTTAATGCCTTTTTAAGGGCACAAGTGACAGTGATGATACGCAATTAGTTCTTAAGAATTACTTGCTTTGTCGACTTAAGTTTCATTCATTTCCAGTAGTGATTGCATTGGTAACTTTTTCTGAAAATAATGAAAAATTAAGGAAAATAGTACCTCAGGGGTAGGTCCTTGGGCCAAAATAGTTTATTCTATTGACAAATAATACTACTTTATTTTATGGTGGAGAAGGTATTGTACAAGTGCTGAAGGTGGCCAGACAAGAATTTAAAAGAATAATAATCTGGTTTGATGGAAATAATTGTTAAATCTTGAAAAAAAAAAATTTAATAATATTCAATAACAGTAGTACTCCTATTTTTGTTTCCTCTTTTAATATGTTGAAAAATATTGTTATCGCGATAATGGCATTTGCAATATATATATCGCAAAGACCTGAAATCATTTTCTTCTGGAATTGTACTTATTTTTCAGCTTTCAGTTGAACACATAGTACGGATCCTCGGTATATGATGGCGCTGCTGTGGGACGTGGATGTTTTATCATTTTTTTTCTTCCATACAAATATTTACCTTAATCAAGATTTTACTCGTGCGTGTTCTTTTCCATCCACACTAATCTCCCAGCGTGTCACCTCAGGTACGACTACGTGGAGGTTTACAACGGCAAGGATGAGCTGGCGCCCATGCTGGGCAAGTTCTGTGGCAAGATTGCTCCCTCACCCATCATCTCCAGCGGCGACCAGCTGCTCATCAAGTTCGTCTCCGACTATGAGACGCACGGAGCCGGATTCTCCGTGCGCTACGAGGTCTTCAAGACAGGTGTGTGCCAGTGTGTGAGTGACAATAACAGTCCTAGAGAAAATAACCAGTGAGTGAGTGAGAGTGTGTGTGTGTGTGAGAGAGAGAGAGAGAGATGAAATATATGTACAGAAACTCTCTAAAAAAAAAACAGTAACATATAATACATCAACAGCTGACAAAGGAAAAAGCATCAACAATGTGGAACACAAACAAAAAAAATGGAAAAACTAAATATGTATTCGATGCTCTTGCGGTCGCGCTGACTGAACGTGATTAAGCAGCTCGTGGGAATGCCAGCATCTCCCGCTGCCTTTTCGTCTCCTTTGCCTCCGAACCTGCATTCGCCAAGCTGCCGCTCACAAAGTATCACTCACATTCCTCTATCTGTGTGTGTGTGTGCGTTACAGACAGGTGTGCCAGACCCCAGGCCCGTTTAGCTAATGGTCTGTTTGTCCTTGAACGCAGCAGGGAAGACCTGAAAATTAATGCAGTGGTGTTGAAGAAGTAGGACAGCGTGTGTGTGTGCGTGTGCGTTGACTGTAGTCAGTTCAAAAAATGTCTTTCATATTTCACTTTTACATACGTTCACATCGAGGGCATGAAATGATTGATGGCGTCTAAACGGGAAACCGCGTCTAATGATTTTAATATTTTGCATCTGAAATGGTTTTTGAGTTAGATTACGTTCAATAATAACGAGTCTTTAGTTTGTTGATGTTGCACTTTACTAAAAATAATTCAGTATTATTTGATTGTGTCATTTATTGGCGCATTTCCTGCAGGCAGTTTTCATTGAAATCTCATTCCGTCTTCCAATGTGTAAAAGAAATCAACTTCACGCATCGAAATTATCGTTATTGCAAAAATAGAGCCACCGAAAAATAACACTGTGGTAGTTACAAAAAAAGAAAGATAACGCGTATCTGATCATAAGACAATGATAAATTAAAAAAAAGCAACAACTCAAAAGAAACCAGCAATTTAGAAAACAAAAATAGTGAAAGTCAACATTGTCCATGCTTTCATGGAGAAAATCACTTTTGAGTTTGACATTTTCAAAAATGTCACGTTAAAAACCTAACTTGCGTAAACCAAGCCTAATTTTTGGCCTCCCGTTACAACACAGGAAAGTGATTCCACCCGGCGGCATCAGTCACAGTTCCACAACTGAAACAGTCAGGTGCAAAAAAAAAAAAAAGAAATTTCAAAATTGCTTTGAGGGCTTCCATTTCTTGTCTCCGCCCCGTTCCTCCTTGCTGAATTTGTGAACTGCCGCCACAAAATCAAGTTTCAATTGAAGTCTCGCCTCTGACCTTGTTCAATTTGTATTTACAGTATGGCCCTATTTTTACAATTTCATCAGAATTCAAACAATTTCCTAAAAGCTTTCTTTCTTTCTCCTCCAAAGATCAACATTTTTTTTTTAAAAAGGACCATAATGGATAAAGAAGCAAGACAGATTGGTCGTGGCGCACAAAGAGAGCATCATAAAATGTATATTTGACAACCAGTGTGTTACATTTAATGACAAATGTGCCATGCAGTCAGAACCAAATAAAAGGACACTAAAAACACACCCAGCTGATGGTCCACTGCTGCATGATGAGTCACACATTAAAGTGAACATTCCCACTGGGAAAAAAAAAGCCACAAGTGTGACTCCTCTTGAGAAATACACACACACACACACACACACACACACACACATTCGGAAGCGTCACATGCTGCTCAATACAACCGAGAAATTGTGACATAACCAACTGACTTTGACAAAGCCCAGTCAAGTGTCCCCCCCCCATGGAAACGTGACGCACACACACACACACACACACACTTAATGACGCAGATGGTGTCATTAAAATGGCGGCGTGGCGAATGATGAGAATAAATGGTGAGGAGCGACCAAGCAGACAAACTCAGTTGGCTGTAAAGGGCACAAAATAAACACAACTTGCAACCTTGAAGTTGTTAGAAAAAAATTCTGATTTTTTTTTTTTTTTTTTTTTTTTTTTGTAGTCGATTTTGAGTAAGCTACCCTTCACTAACCAAAATAGCCATGCCGTCTCTCTCAGATGCGCGGAATTTTCAGTGTTTAAGAGGATCGCAAGTTTTTGTGAAGATGGCATTTTTTGAAAAAGACCAGTGTTTCCATTAGTGAAGATATTTCATCTATCCATCCATTATCTGAGCATCTTATGTTAAGTCTTCAGTGTTTCAATTGACTCACGATAAGTGGTCATAAAAGAACATTTAAAAAAAAAAAATGCAAACAGGTCGAACACAACCTGGCAGGGAAACAAAACAATCTCCCGTTAAAAGTCCCTTTACGACGGTTGTGTGGTTCGCTTTTAATACGGCATCCTAATAAAGGACATCTTATCTTATCTTATCTTATCTCGACACCACACGTGTTTCTGCGTGTTTGTTGTCCGGCAGTCAATTAAAAAAAATTTAATAAAAAAAAAAACAGTTTTCACGTCTTCCGTCTTCAATCAGTGTCAACACAAACACAGATGCAGAAAAATACACTTCAGTGTATTAATAAATCCCGAGAGTTTCTGCAGAATCTAGTATACATGAACAGCAGCAAGAATGATTAGCAGTGTTGGATTAAACAGAAAAGCTACAAGTGAACCATAGATATAAATATTTTTTCAAAAAAAGCAGCAGCAGCGAAGTGACATTTGTGTGAAAACGTGTGTTGGCGCTCAGGGGGGTTCACACCATCTCCCAAGTGTTAATTTGTTACAAGCCAAACACGTTTGACGATTTAAACCCTTGCTCCCCCAATGAAAAACATTCCATGCGCTCTCCTCCCGACAGGTCAGGAATGTTCCAGGAACTTCACGGCTCCCGCGGGAGTCATCCGGACGCCGGGCTACCCCGACAAGTACCCCAACAACCTGGAGTGCACCTTCATGATATTCGCCCCCAAAATATCCGAGATCTTGGTGGAGTTCGACAGCTTCGACATGGAACCCGACACCACGCCGCCACCGGGGGCGCTGTGCCGCTACGACTGGCTGGAGATCTGGGACGGATATCCCGCCGGTTAGGATCTTTTTTTTCAGTCATATAAATGTGTGCCAGTGTCCATCTGCGGGGAAAAAAAATAGGTAGGAGAATTATGCATGAGGGAAATCATTTGGTATCAAATATCGTAATTTAAGGCAAATGAACACATCTTGTCTTTTATCTCGGATACATAATTGTTACATCTGCAGCACCGCGCAGCCTGGCGGCATTAACGCCACGCTCCAGATAAAACTGTCGTAATTCCACGTATAATCCGTCACAGATTGTGGACGCCATTGCTCGCAGCTGGCAGCGATGACAACGTTAATCCTGCTAGATTAGCCGAGCTGCTGGTGTGACAATGTGAAGGGGACGCCGCCAGCTGGCATGCAAACCTTGCTAATGACGATGATGAGATTTTGTTTTTTTTCTGGGAGGGGCGGATTATGTTTATATTATGATAAATGAGCCGTTTAAAAAAAAAAATCATACGCATAAAAAATACTATCGTCGCGTTAATCTAAACTAATGTGTAATTATCTCAACCCGAAATGAAATTGAGTGCTTCATAGGAGTTTGGAATACGCTTTGAAGCCTGGATCGCAGTTTCAAAATCTGCTTTCAAGACGGGGATAAGGTTCTTAAAATAAGGTCACAAGGCGGGGTTCAGGTTCCAAGCAAGTGTTTGAATTTAAAAGTAAGGTGTGAAGCCAAGGATTGCCAGGGAGTGGGGTGGGTGTGTCACCTGTTTTGGAATGTGTGTGTCGCTTTTCAGTGCAGTGAGTCCATGCGGCTCGACGTTTTGGATTTTGGTCGATGTCCTCGTCACTCCAAGAAATCGAAAGCTAACGTGAATGTTTTCTTTTCGGTGCTCGTGCTGCTCAGTGGGTCCCCATATCGGGCGCTACTGCGGCCAGACGTCGCCGGGCCGCGTCATCTCCTACACGGGCATCCTGTCCATGACCATCACCACCGACACGGCCATCACCAAGGAGGGATTCTCCGCCAACTACACCATCAGAGACACGGGCCTCCCCCAAGGAAACGCACAACAAGGTAATCGGCCTTCGCAGTACGGCGTCAAGCTTGCGAAAGTTTGCCGCCGTCAAACAAACGTTAGGCTTTCAAGCAAAGGGAAAGGTTTCAAAGCAAGGTCAGGTTTTCACTTAACATTTCAAATGAGGGTTTGAAGTGATGTGTAGGATTTCAGGCAGTGGATAGGGCTTCAAATTAGGGTTGGCATTTCAAAATAAGGTTTGACGGCAAATTCTGTGTTTGAAATCAGAATTTGAAACCTTAACCCTGGCTTGAAACCCGAATACTACACAGTTGCCCTCTCTGTAAACCCTGTTTGAAAGCCCGACACTGGTTTGAAACCCCAATTAAACACCCTAACCCTTTCTTGAAACTCTACTTTACCTCTCTTGGAACTCGACGTGAAAACCTTAACCCTGCCTTTAAACCCTACTTTGAAACTTGGCTTGGCTTTGAAGATTGGCTTGACGTGATAATTTTAGACCCTAACTCTGACGTGAAACTCTGCCGTTTTAAACCGAGGTTAAGCTTTCAAACAAGGGTTACGGTTTCAAATCAAGGTTAAGGTTTCAAGCCTGGTTGAAGATTTTAAATGTTCCAAGGATGGATTAAGGTTTTAAAATAAGAATTAGGCTTTCATAGTCGGGATTCAAGCCTGGCTTAATTGAGGTCACAAACAACAGTTCAGGTTTAGTAGTAAGGTGTCAAGTCAAATTAGGGTTTCAAGGCATTTGCAATTGGTGCCTTTCGCACAGACCGAGGCAAATGCGGCAAATGCCGAAGCCTTGACGGAGGTCAGTGTCTGACATTGTCCGCCGTGTGCTTGTGTCAGACTTCTCGTGCTCGGAGCCTCTGGGCATGGAGTCGGGCGAGATTTCCTCGGAGCAAATCAGCGCCTCGTCGCAGTACAACAGCAACTGGTCGCCGGAACGCTCCCGCCTCAACTATCGGCAGAACGGATGGACGCCGTCCGACGACACCGTACGCGAGTGGATCCAGGTTGGTGTAGCCGCCTCCCGATTGCGCTATTCAAATTAGGGCTTGATTTTTAAACTTGTTTTAGGGTTGCAAATGAGGGGTAGGGTTCAAGACAGGGTTAGGGTTTCAAACGAGGGTGATGGTTTCAAGAGCGCGTTTGGGTTTCAGACTAGGCTTACGATTTGAAATGAAGGTTGAAATTATTGGATTGGGTAGCAAATAAAGGTTTGAAACCAAAGTTAGGGTTTGAAACTAGTCCTCAGAAGTCATGTTGGAGATTTGGGTCAGGTTTCAAACTTGTGCTCGGTTCTCAAAGTAGCTTGTGATGGATTCAATGAGTGCAGTAAATGATGTCATATTTTGGCCGACCCTCAGCTTAAACCCCAACGCACCGTCGAGATTTTGTTCACATGAAACATGAACATTGTTCACTCATTTGCGGCATTTGCCCTGCACGTTAGAGCGGAAAAAATGCGCATGAAATTTTCATGCTCAAGCCGCCGCCTCCGCGTTGTCTGCACTTGTGCTCGTCCCCCGTTTACACGTGTGTCACGTCAGGCTGCTTGTCTTTCACTCTCATTCAAAACGGCATCAAAGCAACTCGTATGACGAATAACGGGACCTGTGCGTTGTCGCTGTTTGAAAACCGAAAACTATAACGCCTCAGGCAACCGACTGGCCAAAAGATGATTGACGAGCCCAAATTTTTGCATCCGCATATTAGCGACCGCGTCCAACTCGACACGGTAGCGGGTCCAAAGGGTCCAACAGATTAAACAGGCCACCTCAACACCACAACAATATCTTTAAGCGTGATTGGCCCTCGAGACGGAGCCGGTCTCGAGGCCTGCTCCCATTGTGCAGGACAGGAACTCATCGAGGAAGCCGCACAATGGCGGCGGAAACAGGAAGTGGACGGGAAGTCGGTGTGGGCAGTGTATTAGTGGTGGTGCTGATGCTCTATTGTCTGTCTGGGGACTTCTCACGGCTCGAGCGGCCCTTTGGGAGTCAAGCGGACAATCAAGGAGGTGAAAAGGTTTCTTTCTTGTCAGCACACAGTCAGGACGTTGGAATGGACATGCGTGTGTGTGTGTGTGTGTGTGTGTGTGTCATCATTTCATTTTGAAACATTCATCAATTCATGACACTCAATAGTTTGCTTCCTCCATTTTAATTTGATGGAAAATGATGGACTCATGTCATAAGAAGTGTCGCGCTAGACGCAGTTGATTTTGATAAAAAATGGAGTTTCGAATGGTTGTCTGTCTCGATATTTGCCTCGCAATTGCCGGCAACCAATTTGTGGCAGCCAAACGGACTGACAAGTTCTGGTATTAATCAATGTCGAATTTGGCTTGCCTGACGATGAATTAATTAATTGATGACAAATGCAGATTGGCAACCAGCAACTAATCCAGATTGGCCGATCGATTCAAGATTGACTGATGTCTAATCCCGATTGGCTGACTAAAGCTTCCTGTACATGAGACGATTTGGAAAAAGTATCATCTCACTCCTGTTCACATTTAGTTAGAGAGTTTTTCGTCTCAGACTGTGATTTTACAAAAGCTGTGAATTTGGGCATTTTTTTTCTCCTCATGCTAAGTTGGGTCAACGTTTTTCCCTCCGTCCATGCCGCTCTCGAGATTGCTTGCAACGTTTCCAGTTTGTAGTTTTGTCAGAGGTCATCTCTTGCTTTTGGTTGTGTTTGTTGCTGTTTCGACTTTGTAACGATGACGTGAATTTTGTGTGCTGCAATTGTTTCGTTTACATTGTTGCTGTGTTGCAGTTTGACTGTCATTAAATATTGACGTGAACTCCTCTTTTGATGCGCTCATCAGTCTAAAGATGTCAGCGTGACATCACCACAACGTTGTGACTGCAGCACTCAAACTAGTTTCCATAAAACATGAATGGCGGCACGTGAATAATTGACATGTTTGTGGGTGAGGCGAGCGAGCGGAATGTTGCAACTTTTACTTTTCAAGGAAGATGAATGAGGAGTGGTCGCTCGGGGCCAGCATTTTGTGTCCTTCGCCGAACAACACGGGCAATTCTTCTAATTGGGAGACTGAAAGCAGTGCTTCTCAACTTTAGGCTCCCGAGGACACACGTTTTCCTCTTGTCACTAAGTCGCCACCTGCCTCAGCCAAGAACAATCAAAAAAATTTCGTGACTCTTACATTTTCTCAATGTGACCTTTAAGATCTTAAAAAGTCTTCTCCCATCACGTAAACACGTTGCGAGTGTAGCCACAATGCAAAGAAAGCCCAGGAAAGGCTTCCTTTTCCCCTACTGAACTGGCAAAGGTATTTATAGACGTCCTCAGGATCTCTTTTGACGCCATCCGGAAGACGTCGCCATCTGGAGAATATGTTTGGGCCTCCCTCATGTGAGTGCCGCCTCGTCAAAAGTGAGACCACTAGACAAAAACAACGCTAACCGTCGTCCGAGTGTCGCGGCCTCTGGAGAGTCAACGTCCAAAGCGGAACTTGCGCATTAACTTGGACCCACTTGTTTCCAAATCAAAAGTATAATTGAAGAATGTAAAAAGTACGTCCTCTTTGGGGGGGAAAAAAATACAAATTTTCTCAACTCTTTTGAATGGTGACTGCTTTTTATTTTTTGACTGCTTTTATACACAACAAAACAAAAGAAACCATGCACACCACCCTGCAGGCATGACCAATCGACTCGCGCTTAATCCAACCGTTACACTTTTACCGTCGAGCCAAATGTCCTGTGCCGAGCGCACCGTCCTGACCCCGGTGAACATGATCCTTAACTGATTAACTGTCTTATCAACAATTCAAGAAATGCATTACGGGAACGAGATTATCATACGTTACAAATCAGAGGACATTCCGTGAAAATACAGTCAGCATACAAATATCCAAAATATAAATCAAAATAAGCGCTTAAATCGTCTGAAAGTGGTGCGTTTATCTTCACTTAGTGTCATTCAGACTCTAACAGGTCTCGGAAGAATCTTCAAACCAAAGCTTTTTTTTTTTTTTTTTTCTTTCTCCTCTCGCTATCACAAGAGCCAGCATCCTGTTTTGGCAGGAAGAAGCATTGTTTTGTTTTCAATTCCATTTAGCCATGCTGCTAGCGAGTGCCGCCCCTTTCCTGCGCTTCTTGAAAGTGCATACGTGAGCTGCGATGTTGCCAAGTGTTTGAAGGATGGAAGATCAATTAGCCTCACTTGGCCTGACGGGTGCAGGAACTGTCGGCAACGTAGCGACGACCTGCCACTGGGCAGAAACGCTAACGAGCGCAGCAGCTGGCAGTCAGCGGAGGATGCTCCTGGTCATGGAAGGATTTAAAAAAAAAAAATACAAATTTAAGACGACTTTCATCAAATTGAAGACCAAAATTGAAGATGATTTTATTTTTTTGGGGGGGGGGGGAATTCAGCCGCCAGAGAAAGTTTCACTTAGCAACAAGAAATTTTGTCAACATGGCCATCATGTGGAACTCCACCAAAATGTTGCAAGAGCCACACAAGAAGAGACAGCAAGTCTGTCCTTTGAATTTGAATTTGAAATTTTCGACCATTTCCAGGCGTCCGTCAAAGACCAACTCTTCCTTTTCCAATGTAACGAAGGAAGTATGACGGAAGGCCAGAGCTCGGTCTAAACGTGCTACCCAATTTGAAGTTCATCTACATCACCCAAGCGTCACATGAGTAGCCAGCGGGCTTATTTTAAAAGTAGGCCAACAATGATGGGACAATCGTGATTTCCCAGGAATGTTGTAGTAGTGATCATAAGGGAAATATAAACACTGGCAGATTGTTGGAAAACTAAACTGTTTTGGATTTATTTTCATTTGTTTCTTAATTTTTATGAGAAATCATCAACATGATCGAGGGCTGCACGATATTGGAGAAAACATGCGATGTGGATGTTGACCATTGCAATGTCGATATTGCGATATTTAATATGTAACACACATATATATATATATATATATATATATATATATATATATATATATATTTAATTTATTTTATTTTTTTTCCCCATGTATTGTGTATAACATACTGGCTAACGATGCTGATTTTTTTATGTTTGCCAGAATAAAAGACCATTAATCAATTAATCGTCCAATCAGTTAAAAAAAAAAAAAAAAAAAAGACGGAGCACTTACAACAATAAACATGATGTGCTGGCAAGACATTTGATTGTTTTGCAATATTTTTTCCATTTTTTGTTTAACTTTATTTGCTGATTTTTCGCCCATTTCGGCCGATCTTTGAGCATCATTAACTTTTTATTTTATTTGATAAAAAAAAAAAAAGAAAGAGATAATCAGCCTTTTTTTTTCCTTTCTCATTTCTGATTTCAAACTGGCCGCCCTTCGCATTAATCCGTTCTCAAGAAGCTTCCAAAAGGTTGTCAAGCAACACTCCGAAATATTGAGTTGCCGCCCTGGTGCCAAACTTTGACGACGTAAATCGGCCCGCATTCAATCCAAAATGTGACTTTTTTTTTTTATCGAACCACAGCAACGTCCATATTGGCGCCTCTTTCTGTTCTCGACAATATGATGCTCATGTCAAGGCAAAAAAAAAAAAAAATGCATTAACTTCAGCTCAAGCGTGAACATCATCTGAGGAAATGTTCTGCGATAAGACCGGCGGCGTGAAGCCGGCATTGCCGACCTCGTGAAATATTCCTCATTTCAGATAAGTTCTACCATTTTCCGCATGCGCAGATACTGTATATTTCATACGTTGTCTATGATGATAAATATCTCTCTTCTAATCCGAGCCGATAAAACATCTGCAGCATATCTGGCAGTCTTCGAAGATCACATTTTCATTCCGTGTGCAATAAAAATGTAGCCTCCAGTCGCTCGAATGTCATTTGTCTCTTGTGAGCCATTTTCTTTTAACAGGACGATGTTGATACACACAATTGCGTGCATTGTGTGAGCGATGGTGTTATAAAATAAATGCCCTTATTTTTCTCACTGCCAAGTAAAGTTGTTACAACAAAAGCTCTTAGTCTTCTCACAACACACACACGCATCCAAATGCATACAAAACAACAACACATGGTAGAGGTCAGGCACTGGTCATTAGTGATGCGTGCAGACAGCCGTATAATTGCCGCCGAGTTGGTTCCCACACATGCAAGTACAGTTAGAGCGAGCAACACGCTCGCACGCATTCCTCTTGCGCGACACACAAACTGCAACGCAACTTCATCGCGACGAGCCGTATGGCATTTACATTTCTGCCAGCAGGGGGGCGTCGGCGGGTCGTTCTTGTTTTAATTCGATTTCATGTTTTCTGGGGACTTGTCATGTTCGCGATGTTTGGAAATCAAGCGCGGCACTCGTAGATGTGGTTCGAATTTTGGAGTCATCGGATGCAATCTCGAGGACGTGTCTTCTGGAAATGGTCCCAAATAACCCAAGATTGGTCACCTGAAACCAGAATGGACATTTTACAACATGCCCTGTCGCGTTTTTTTGGCGGGTCTACTCTAGTAAAACTGGCTGAATTTTGAAAGAATTGGGTTGCCAGATAACTTCAGCCCTCACAACGTTGATAAAAACTAAATTATGATGCAAATTTAGCAGAAGCTACCTGTCTAGCGAATGAGCTTCACATTTGGGTAGCGATCAGACTAAATCTTCGAGGACGAGTTCGTCTTTGGAAAACCCCTTCTAAATGTGCAAATGAAGCCTAAAATATCAGATGTTTTTTATCCGTTGGAGCACGGCTTCCAAATGATCCTGTACATCATTTCATGTCATCCAATTATTGTTGTTGTTCTTCTTAGGTGGACTTGGGCTTCCTGAGGTTCATCACGGCCATCAGCACACAAGGGGCCATCTCCAAAGAGACCAAGAAGCATTACTTTGTTCGCTCCTACAAGGTCGATGTGAGCTCCAACGGCGAGGACTGGGTGACGGTCAAGGACGGCTCCAAACAGAAGGTCAACATTCACGCAAGTCCTTTTTCAGTACAGACTAACTATTTTCTATTTTATTGAATGTGACCGTTTCTTGGCCCAAGAAAGTCTGGTGAAACTTTTCGTGCCTTCTCTTTTATTTGTTAGAGAGGGACAATTTACAATATTGAACGTTTCAATAATCAAATGTAAAGGCATTCACTTATAGCTAAAAGTCTAATTTGAATTGGTGGTCACCTTGCTATAAGGAACACGGCTGATAAAAAATGACAGGAAACAGCAAGAGCAATTTCACAGGAAAGCAAAATGCAACGTTCGATAGATGCTTTTATTTTGAAGGTCTGACGGTTGGCAGGATGTTACGCAGATTTTGCGTGAGCAAACTGGGAGGCTTGACGTTACTTTGTGTTCATAAAAGCTTCATTGTGGACAACGCTTTACCGTATGTTGAACCCTTTCATACAATTTACAAAATGCTCTGGCTCAACTCTGGGAAATGAATGGCCGAGTTATGAAATCTGGGACAATTTTTAGACCAAAAAAAAAAAAACCTAGCTTAAAACAACATCGTGCAAAGAAAAAGAAAAAGTTTGACACCAACATGTGCTGACTTTTAAATGCAAAACTGTAATAACGTCATAACTAATCTTGAGAACATTTCTTCCATCTAACTTTCAGATCTTCCAGGGGAACCACAACCCGACAGACGAGGCTCGCTCCTTACTGCCCAAGCAAACTCTGGCCCGCTACATTCGCATCCGGCCAATGTCCTGGGAACAAGGCATCTGCATGCGCTTTGAGCTCTATGGCTGTAGAACCTCAGGTAGTCCATTTGCCGGTTTTCGAATCTTGCTCAATGGCAATAACTCCACACACACACACGAGTGATTTCCTGGAGAAGCAAGCGTCGAGTCGAACAGATTGGAGCCTAGCCTCTGGGTCGAGCGGCCTCCAATGCAGCAGCCAGCAAGTCTGTCCAAGTCAAACGGCCTCTTAGACGGACGGCGCTGTCAACTCACAACATGTTCTCGAACATACTGATACTCGCGATCCGGAACGACCGTAGAAATCATATCGGGATACCTTGACTTATAAATGCCACAACGTATGAGTTTTTACAGTTATAAGCCATTGACTGGATGATTTGTTTATTTATTTATTTTGTCACAGACCAAGTTAAATTTGGTAATGCAAGGAACCCCCTCTGTATTTGCATTAGTTTATGACACACATCTGACACATCCAATATGGTGGACGCGTTGCAGCAATGAGCCAACCCACTTAAAGTGCTGTCTATTAGATACGATGTCTATACTCCAGACAGTCCAATTGAAGAATTCCTCCATTTTCTCTGCCATGCAGACTACCCATGTTCAGGAATGTTGGGCATGTTGTCCGGTCAGATCTCGGACGGTCAGATCAGCGCCTCGTCCTACGCCAACCGAGGCTGGGTGGCCGAGAACGCCCGTTTGTTGACGGGCAGGTCGGGATGGACCGGCCAACAGACCAAGCAGCCCTTTAGGAATGAATGGCTCCAGGTGAAAACCTCCTTACTTGATTTTGTTTAAGGTTCAGGCCTTTTGGTTGGGGTTGACGTGGTCAAGGTTATGATGAATTGAATTATCAGAGCATTTTCACAGTGACTGCTTCATTTTGTCAGGTGGACCTGGGCCAGGACAAGATGGTGACCGGTGTGGTGATTCAGGGTGGCAAACACTATGACAAGAATGTCTTTATGAAGAAGTTCAAGGTCGGACACAGTCTGGACGGAGAAGACTGGACCCTGGTCAACGAGGAAAACACCACCAAGCCTAAGGTCGGCCCATGAATGCTGAAAGCAGAATGTTTGTCTCTGTTAAGCTCCTTTAGCTGTGCATGAGCCTTTTGTCTTAACAGCTTTATCAACACTGTTTTTCTGTTTTACTTACCTTTAGTTCTGTTTTAGCCTCACGCTAGCTTTTCTTAGCTGTGTTGTAGCATATGCTAGCCTCTGTTTTTACAATTCTGTCAGCTTGCTGTGTCGTAGTTGCCTTCTTTAGCATGTTTGAGCCTCTTAGCTGCATTTTAGCCTCCAAACTTGTCGGTGTCGCATTTTGGAGACTGACATTTCCGTAGCCTGTAATGCTCATGTGACTGTACATGAACAATTTGTAGTTTTCTTTCCATTGGTCCCACTTCGATTATCTCTTTCTCTTCATATTTTTTGAAGCAGCAGTGGTTTCGCTAATGCTAACAGGAAATCAGTTTTGGATTTGAGTTGGTTGACGTGAAACAAACGTCTGTTTTTAATGTTACGTAGACTCCAGTAGATAGATGCGGTTAAAGTCACTTCAGCTATGTTTTAGGGAATGTGGTTTTAATTTTTCACGATGGTCTGTTCCATGCGAGTAATGACGACGACTTGTGACAGGAAAATGCCAGGGAATGAGATTTACACACACGAGGTGAAGCGATAACAAGTGCTGATTGTGGGGGGAAATGTGCTCACAGTCACGCTCTGCTCTGGTAAAATGTAATTTTTTTATCTTCAGTATTTGTTTAATTTTGTATCTTTTGCTGTGTTTCAGCTGATGTTAGCTTGTGTCTTACTATCTTCATCTTATATTAACCCTGGGGCAACCTCTCCTTGCTGTGTTTGAATTTGTCAATTTTATCTGCTTTTTGGTCTCTTTTACAATCTTTATCTTATTTTCAACCTGTATCAATCTTATATTCGCCTCTCAGCTGTTTTTTCCTTAGCTGTCTTTTAGCCCATGTTAGCCTCATTTTATCCTCTTTTTGCTTGTATTAGCGCATTAGCATGATTTTAGCCTCGGTCTTATTTTCATCTGTTTTATCTACTGTTTTTTTGTCTTTTAGTATCTTAAGCTTAGTTTAGTGTTATTCTTAGCCTCATGTTTGCTTAACTTTGTCGTGATTTAGCCCACGCTAGCCCCATTTTTAGCCTCTCTCGGCTGTGGTTTTGCCTCGGTCTTACAGTGGAATCCATTTCCTCTGCAGTGTTTGTTTGTATTTATATTTTTAAACCTCGCTTACCTGCGTTTTAGTCCCCATTAGCCTGCTGTTACTCTCTCTTGTAGTCAAAACACGTTTGCCCTCGCGACTGTACATGATAGCGCTTTCTGTTGGAGAACGTGGTGTGTACATAACTTGATTGACAGGCGCTCTTTGTGTTTGGAATGTCGAATGAGCACATTGGATTGAATAAGACCCCGTGAAAAAGGCCCTGGGGTCTCGAGAGCCGCTTTCATTCTCACCCAAGAGAGGAAATCTATATCATTGCTTTGCACACTCCACTTCCTCTCTTGGGCCCGCCCCTCTGCAATCACATCCCGCTCCATGCTTTCCAGATGGCGGCGCCGAGGGGGGTGCGCTGAGGGGTGGGGGGGGGGGGGTCTTGGGTGTTACACTCCCGCTGCGAGACTGAATACAATGTGTTGGATATTCCTCAGTCTTAGTGAATATATTCAAATAATATATTCTCTACAAGTAAACCATTTTCAGGTAGCCTTTCCCGACATTTTTAAGATCCATAATCCTCTTCAATGTCCCAACAATGACGGCGCACCCCCTCCAGCCCAGACATTTTTTTTCAGTTTGTTTTACTGAATTTCAAAACTAGTAAATAGTCTAAGGCAGCCTTTTGCGAGATTTTTCTGATGCGCATCCCCTTCCAAATCTCGACAGGGATGATGCACCTCCTCTTTCCCAAAAGCTATGTGAATTATTAGTAATCAATGTCTAGTTAATTTGTGGCGGTCTCTCTTGTGGTGGTTAGATCTTCTCTGGCAATCAGAACCACGATACACCTGAGCTGAGGTCGGTGGGTCCTCTGCTGACCCGTTTCATCCGTATCTACCCGGAGAGAGCCACCGTGGAGGGGGTGGGCCTCCGACTGGAGCTGCTCGGCTGCGAACTGGACGGTGAGTAAATGTGGGGTGGTGGTTTGATTTTTCCATCATACTGATTTTTTTTCCCATCATTTCTCTCCAAGAAACAATATAACTTTCTTCTTGTAATGTTACAGCATTTGTTTTTATATTATTTATATTTTTCTTGGATAAATACTGTTCTACAACTTTTTTTTTTTTTTAAATACTTTTTTTTCGCAATTATGACTTTTCTTTCCTGTAAAAAGATATGACACAATTCTTGTACGATTCAGACTTTTCCTTTTTTTCCTATTTTTCTCTTTCTCAAAGAAATTCAAACTTTCTTAATGTAATATGATGCTAAACGTATTTTTCTCTCTAAAAAAAAAAAGTTAAAAAATCAAAACTATTTTTTTTTCATCTCAGATTGTCTTTATTTTTGTTCTATATCTTTTCCTTCATCTGAATCGTCTTCAGTCTTTGGTGTAATTTGTGTGAATGTAAACAAAGTGAATGGTACTCGAATTAGCATGCGTCTGCTATAAGGAAAAAAATGCTTTTGTGTGTAATTAAAGGAAGTGTGTTGGAGGTGCGTCGTGGAGGATTAAAATAAGACGTGCACGCTTCAAATTGAAATGTCGGTGTGATGACAGGATGCCTCTTTTTTTTTTTCCTCTCTTTGAAGCGTTGAATGAATGTCAAGTTTTGAATGAACGGCTTCTTAAGTGGAGCAAAAGAGCTTTTCCGAGACGATATTTCATGTTGGTGTCACAACTGATAATTCTTAGGATGAATACTTTTAATTTAATTTAATTTTTTATTTTGTATGACTTCTTTGCGTTTGTTTGTTACTCTTCAGAAATTACGACCACGGCTTTGCCTACCGCAGCGCTTAGCGCCACGCTTCCTTCCACCACGTTTGGAGCGACCACCACGTCACCCCAAACGGTGCCCGTCACCACGCCATCCACCAACACCGACACAGACTTGCCCGAAGACTACCTCTTGGCGACGGGTAAGCTTTTTCTCCAGAAATTTGTTTCAGGTCATTGCCGTGCGACCAGTTTCGTGTGTATCCCGCCCCTCACTCAAAGTCAGCTGAGATAGATGGCAGCTCACCTGAGCAAGTGCGATAGATAATGTCCAAATATAGCGATTTTTTTTCTTTTCTTTTTAGTACAATTATTTTAAGGTAAAAATTTCATTCTTTTTTTGCCCACCCCCTCAGAAAAAAATTAAGTTGTATTTTTGTAAGAAAAAGGGCTAAAAAAAAAAAAAAGCTTTCTGGGGAGACATTTTGTGAGGAAAAAAAAGTGATGGGAGAGTTGATTTAATTAGTATAGTTAGAATTTTTTTTTATATTTTTTAGCTGAGGGGGAAAAAAGTTTGAATTTTTGTTTTTTAAATTCTTCTCTTAATTTTTTGTAGTTTTGTGTTTTTTATAAAGGAAAAAAAGCTGCATACTGTATTTGTTTATTATTTATCGTATTTGATTTTTTTTTTGGTTTTCTTTTTTAAAAGGAAACAAGTAAAAAAAAATTGGATGATGACATGTCTTGTCATTTTGTTTATTCTCAAGAAGATTACTATTGCATGTCTATTTACTGGATGAAAAATTCCTGCTTTTTTTTTTTTTTTAATTTTCGTGTGTTGAAAATTTTAGCGGCTGAGCAAATAGTTAAGATGTTGACACTTGCGCGTGAGGATGCCAGCTATACCCGCTGATCTGTCGGCCTTGTTTGTGTGTTGTGTGTCTGCGCAGCGGGAGGTACGACGCCCGCTGACCCAGTGGTGGACTTCATTCCAGGTCAGCTTCCTGTCGCCTGCTCCTTCTTCTTGATGTTTGAATTGAACCGTCTTTAAACTTTACATTTGAAAACAAATTAAACTTAAATAGGAATAAATAATAAGGGAAATTTAGAGGCCAGGGAAAAAGTATTATTTCGAAAATCAAATTTTGTATTTCTTTTTTTTTATTTTTTTTTTTTAGAGAAACCCCCAAAAGACTTTCAATTTTTCAAAAGATAAAAAGTATCTAGAAAGGGGTGGTTTATACCAGCACCATGTATAATCCCACCTGACATTTATCAATCGTTGAACTGAATGGGAGTAGTAAAAAGAAAAACAGCTATTTGTGATGAAGTCCTTCAGGTTCAAATCACACAACATGTTCAAAGTGTCCCAGTGGGACACAAACGATGCAAACAGGAAGTTGGGGAAACCCTCGGGACACCCCTGAGTTCAACCCCGGCTTCTTTTGGACGTTGAATGCACCGACAACAAAAGATGAAGAAAGATGGAAGAGGTGAACAAAATGCAAAAGACAAGATAGAAGCTGTGAGCTTTTTCTTTTTTTTTCTCTCTCTCTTCTTAAGAGCTGGATGAGAGCCTCCAGGGTGTCAATTAGAGCAAAGCCAAGCTCCCTGCAAGACAGCAGCTCGGATTCAGCACCACTTGCATAGCTCATCTCCGCATCTTCCTCGCAAACAAAACAAAAAAAATGCTTTGCACGCTGTGTGTCCTGGCTTGATGTCAGAGTTGTGCGCCGACCTGCAGTGACGTGACACGAATTTGCACCCGAGTGGGAAGGTGACATCATCGATCAAGCGTGGTGGTCAAATCACAACGACTAGAATTGTTTGCTTCGAGGCAAAAATATCAATTAGCAAATTAGTTGCTAATTGAGCGTGCTGCACGAGCACATATTTTTTACACCGCTTGCTTTGATTATGCGGAAAGGTTTTGTTTTGGGTTTTTTTTGTTAGTTTTGCTACTTTTATCTTTTTAAAAAATAGACTCGTTTTTTTGGGGGTTTTTTTTTACAAGCTTTTCCCTGAAAAAGAATTCCGAAAAAAAAAATGTAATTCATTGATTAGATTTGCACAATTACTATCTTGAAGGGAAATCCTTAAATCCAAAAATATTTGGTGCAGCAGGTGTACCTAATGAAGTGTCCGTTGAGTGTTGACCTCGAGCCTTTGTGTCCATCAAGCCCAAGATTTCCGCGGGCTCCTTGTCATAACCGCTCTGTTTGTTGTTCTTGTGGCTCGCAGACTACTTGTGGTTCGCCTGTAACTTCGACTTCGCCTCCTTCTGCGGCTGGACCTCGGAAGCGGGTTCGGGCGCCGAGTGGCTGATCCAGACCGGCGCGGGATCTCCGGCCGCACACAGAGCGCCGACGCTGGACCACACGGGTAACACATGCGCTTGGCATCGTCTTCGTCTTCGTCGTCGTTGTTGCTTTTGGCTCATTTGGGAAGCTTTTTGAAAATGTCAGATCGAGAGAAACAAATTGCTGCTGACAAATCCGAACAAGAAAATGGCAAAGAACAATGTTTGATTGTGTGCAAATGTTTATACAATTGCAAGATTTGTTCACACATTTCTTTACTAGTTGCGCAATGCTGGTATCTCAATACTTTTGTTTCATAGTCCACATTTTCATTTCCTGTAGGCATCCCATGACATTTGTCCACATTTCTTCTCCACATTTTGTTGTGCTGGTACTTGTGTCCTCATTTCCTTCACTTTTTGACTTTCTGTAATTGCCCCAAAATATTTGAGCACATTTTCTTTCACTTTTAACCCCCCCCAAAAAAATCGTCCTCATTTTTGTGCCTTTTTCACTTCATGTGAGTGTCACAATATTTTTTAAATTCGTTGTCCTGATCATTTTCTCCTTACTTTTTTTCCACTCTTTCACTGCCAGGAGGTGTCCCAAATCCTTTGACATGTTCTTCACTTTTTCCACTTGATGTAGTCGCAAAACTTTTGTCCAACAAAGTCGTCATTTCTTTAATTGTTTGTCCTGGTCATTATGTTTCTTCATCTTTTCACTGTATAGGCTTTGTCCGCATTTTCTGACTGCCTTTTGGTGTCCACGATGGTTGAGTCTGTTGTCTTGCACTGCCCCCTGCAGGCCGCCCGGGCAACTTCATCCTGGTGCATCTGGCGGCCCCTCCGTTAAGTGCTGTAGATGACGACGAGGACACGGAGAGGGTGGCCCGGCTGTCCAGTCTGCCTGTGACGGCGCCTCACGCCGACTTGTGCGTGTCCTTCTGGTACCACATGTTGGGCCCGCACCCTGGAGTGCTTCACATCAGGCAGGAAGAGGAACAGGAGCTGGAGGAAGGCAGGGGAAACATCCTGTGGACGGTCAGCGGCCACCAGGGGGCACGATGGAAGGAAGGACGAGTTTTGCTCCCGAGATCCAGTCAACCTTATCGAGTAAGGCTCTCGATCGATCAAGTTATCCTCTGTTTCAGCCTGATGTTGCCTTCAGGGACAGTCTGAAATCACCTTTTTTTTGCCTCATCCTGCAACCTCGTGGTATTTGTATATGTCATGCTTATTATTTCAACCAGTCGTTTTGTATATCGCCATCTTTCTAAAAGCTGGTAATTGTCAACTATCTGGTCAGGTGCTGCTTTCATCAACAATCTAAAATTGTGGCTTTACTTCCAAAAACAACGTATTGATTCTTCCAAATGTCCTTCTGTATTTCAAAGTCAGATGTTGCCTTCAGGGGCATTCCTAAAATCATTGATTTCCTTATACAACAACGTTTTTCGTTTTTTTTTTTTTTAAATATCCTTATAGGCACAGTTGAATAATCTTCGCTTTCTAGTTTCTGTGGTACCTTCATCAACAGTTTCAAACAAATCAAACAACAAGTGGGTGATTGTTCACAATGTCCTTAAAATGTTCTTATCTGGCTCAGACGACTGTTGCCTTAGGGGACCGTCGGAAATTATAGCTTTTACTTATACAACTGCTCAACAAGTGAGTGATTATTCCGATGATGATTACTGAATGTTTCTATTTAGTATCTATTCACCGACAGGCTACAATGATCGTCTTTAATCACCAAACAACTGCAAGGTTTTTGGAAAAGTTTTCAAGTCAGGCGTTGTTGTTTGAGTGACCGTGGAAAAGTCCAAAATCAAAGCTTTCATCAAGCAACGGGTCTTGTTAATTGTTTATTTATCGCTCTCGATCTACTGGTCGGTGAATGTTCCCTTGAAATGACGTTTCCTCACAAAGCGACCGACTCATTGTTCCAAGTCACCATTAAATGTTTGTAAATACAGAAATCACACGTTTATCACTTGTGATGAATAACAAGTTGCATCTGCAGGTGGTGGTGGAGGGCGTGGCCGACAGACTGAGCACAGGACACATGGCCGTGGACGACATTCGCATTTTAGACGCGCTCGACGCCGACCGTTGCAAAGGTTTGGACGACAGACGGCAGGCGCACAATCTGTTTTGTTCGCTTCCTAACCGCAACGTTTCCTTCTTTAGATCCAGAAGTTCCTCCTTCTCCGCCCACGCAGATCATCATTCTACGTACGTTTAGACCGATTTATTTACCCCAAGCTTTGTTTACTCAACTGCAGGCGGGGAAGGCATCTGTGTATTTAGGGGTTGAAATCATCAGCTGCGAAATTTGTATGCATGCCTCCTGAACAATTTTGGTCTTTTGGGGGATAATTGGGTTGCCTTCGATAATTATTATTATTTATTTATTTATTTTTTTTAAGCGATGGACTCGCTGCCAGAGGAGTCCGATGAGGTGGGCGCGGCGGACAACATGCTGAAGACGCTGGACCCCATCCTGATCACCATCATCGCCATGTCGGCCCTGGGGGTGTTTGTGGGCGCCGTGTGCGGCGTGGTGCTGTACTGCGCGTGCTCGCACGCCACCCTGGCCGACAGGAATCTGTCAGCCCTGGAGAACTACAACTTCGAGCTGGTGGACGGCGTCAAGCTGAAGAAGGACAAGATCAACGCACACACTAACTACTCAGAGGCGTGAGGGGCGGGGCCCGGCGGCCGGCAGGTGGGTGCGAGAGAGGGGCCGCCGTTGGACTTCAGGATGGGCTTTTCTTTCTCAGGAGCGGCAGCGCAACAGACTGACCTGAAGGGGGCACTGTGTACAAACTAACTGTACAGCAAAAAAAAAAAAAAGATCTATTTGTTATTTTTTGTTTGTTTTGTGTTTTTTTTTTTTTGTGTTGATTTTTCTCATGCTGGTGATGAGACCAAGTCACAAGTAAGTGTGTGCGTGTGTGTTCTAACAGTGCCTTTTTCCCCACCACTTTTGTAAGGATTTTGTTTACCTTGTTTTCTTTTTTTATTTTTTTCCCCCAACCACCAAGCGTGTCTCATCCAGGGTCCCTAAACACACACACACACACACACAAGTAAAAAGACAATGTCTCAGCATGCAGTCAAAAACGTGAAGACAATGTTAGAGGTTTTGTTTGGTTGAAATTTGAAGGCAGTCTCTCAGCATTCAGCCTCAATGTGAAGATGATATCCCAGCATTTGGTTGAACCTTAACTTGGCGTCTCAGCATTGAGTCAAAATGTGAGCCCAATGTCTCAGCATTCTCTCGAAACACAAAGACAATGCCTCAGCATGAACAGGCACATTTGGCAAGAGGCCGGCAAATAATGTGAACATTTTCTGGCTCGTGGTCTCTTGTGCTCAAAGTCCCATTTTGTGTTGTCGTCTGCGTGCGTTGCGTGAGGTTTCGCGAGCGCACGCGCGTGCGTGCATTGTTCTATCATATTGTAAATAGTTTTAATATATTTCTATGAGAATTGTTTTTCAACACGGGACAGTGCAGCAGTATCCTTTCTTGTTTTCTTCATATGTCGTCCTTACGCAACACAAACACGCGTGTGAACGTTTGCAAGTTTGGCGCTTGCTTTCGTACAGGGTAACACTGGACCACCCGCCCCCAACCCCCCAGAACTCCCACACCCCACACCCCCCGACAAGGAGGAGCCAAGACCTCAAGTGTTTCCTCGTGTCTTTAAAAACAAAGTGGTTGCCGTGACAACCGCTCCTCTCTCTCTCTCTCTCTCTCTCTCTCTCTCTCTCTCTCTCTCTATGTACGGGTGACTACAAAATAAAATGGCTGCAGCATCCTCACGCACACGCACACACACACAGTTGATAGCGCTCACTCTTCTTGTCATTTACTGAGGAACCTCCAAAGTGGAACTCTGTGGTTGACTTTCAACTTATTCGAGTTTCAAAACAAATATTCTCACGCCATTTACATTAGCAACTGTTTGGTCAAATTGATTTGTTTCTGGGTTGTCTTTTGCTTTCAGGGAAGGTCTGAAATAATCTGAAATCATTTTTTCCTAACGAGTATTCCAAATGAAAATCTAGCTATTTAAACGTGAGTTTTGCCATCAATGACAATCTGAAATCTTCGGCCGATGACTTTTTTTTTTTTTTTTTTACCATAATTACCTTGTCATTCACTAACTTCCCGCTACATATTATTTTCCATTAAGACTTTCTTGGTCAAAAAAATGTGCGCATGTTTTTTCTTATGTGGTCTGAGTCTCGCGGGAGCACCTGGAATCACAATTCTACAAATAGTTCAGACTTTTGGAGGTTCCGATGTAGCTGTAAACAATTTAGCCACTTTGTTTTTTTTGTCCAAATAAGTTTTTTTTTTTGTGAATTTAAAAAAATGACTTTATTGATCTAGTGAATGAGAGAGGATGCTGCAGCACTGGATGTAATTAAATAAAACATCTTGCACTGAAATGTAAACTTAACAAAAAACATGATCATTTTATGATGTAATATGACAAGACAGTGTTATATGTTGTTTTTTGTTGTTTTTTTTAAATAAAAAAAAAAATGCTTTCACATGATGTACAATTTTCCACAGGAAAAAGCTTCTGTACAGAAGGTAAAGGTGGTGACTTGTTGTCAAATCATCATGTTTTTGTAACATTTTTGCTTCTTTTTGTTTTTCAAAACTGCTTCTGTCATGGTGCTGTTTTCCTCAGAAATACAAAAATATGAAAGACGGAAATGCAGCAACTCAGCCTTAAAAAGTGTTAAGTGATTTTGAAGAAAGGTAAAAAGAGAAAAAAACTACAGTAGTTTGTACTTTCTGATGGCCGTCCAGATTCATCTCGTCTGTGTTGTTGCAGATCATTTGGACTTTACATTCCAAACAATTGAATCAATAAATGTTTGCATTAATTGTCATGGCGGCAACTTTTGTTTTTTTAAATTGATTGACACGAGCAGAACATACTGTGTGCCACAAAAGTGTTGTTGGGGCGACTGTGGGCAGTTTGGACTGAAGTATTGGGAGACGTCCACGAATTAAAGTTTCATACACTTCATATAATCTGAATATACAAATGATGAAAATTATACAACGGTCTTGATTTTGAGTCATAGCACCATTTAAGTAAGCTAAACATGAACTTCTTTTCATTTAATGAATTACTATACTCAAAAAGTAAAATGGTGGTTGCCAGTACATTACCAGAATAGTGGGGGAAAAAAAAGGTATTCGCTTCCATGTCTGCCAGCGATAGGGAGAGGCTGGGATTTGTACTTTACAGCATATGTCTAAATGTTATTGCGAAAACAAAACAAGAGAATTCCTCCCAGCTGTTGCAAAGATGTTTGAGTGAAAGGGAGGAAAGCAAGAGGACAACTGGGCCGACATTTTTCTTCTTCTTCTTGTGTGGTTAAAAGAGGACATTTTTCAATATTAAATGCTGCTGGAACTTAAGTGACAGAAGATGGTAAGTGTTCCTTTCCTCAAATGAAATGACGTTGACACACTTTGTGCATCTTGAAACTAGTCGGGCGACGACTTTTGCCTGAGGATGAACTTGATGAACGTTCCCGTGAACACATCACGTCATTCCCTCGCGTCCGCTTTTTATTCTCTTTGGTTGTTTTCGAATTAGAAGACAATTCACCGCGAGTTTAGGTTGGACAGTAAAACTTCATCTCACTAACTAAAGTTCTGACTTAAAAATTTAAACCGCATTCCCAAGTTCAGATATGATTGGCTTGGTGCAGCGAAAAACACTCAAATGTTCCTCAAGGGGGGGAAAAAGACTCAAGGAGTTGTTCACAAATGTAAAAACAAAACATCAACTGACTATAACAACACAGGTATGACCCTACGACAACAGGTGATCGATGGGATTTCCAAACGAAAAGTCATCTATCATGCCAACAAAAACTATGGGAAAACATTCAAAATCTCAACAATTAGGTGAGGTGTGTGTGGGGGGGCAGCTGCAAATAGTGGATTACCAAAGTTTATATGTGTGAGGTATATTTATTTGGGGTCTTTATGCATACTATATATGCATTTTGGGCTGCAACTTTTATTTAATTATCTTGGTATGTGAAACTCGGGGTGGGATCTAAGCTTGACTTCATTTTAATATCGAAACAAATATATCTTAATATTATAGTTTGTTGGATGGAACGAGTAAAGAAAACTCTATTAACAGTTTGGTTTTCATTACTAACCCTAACCCTACGCCTAATTCTAAAACAAAAATAGAAAACTACACGAGACACAAATCGAAATATGGCTCATATGTTTTAGTTTTCCGAAAGTTGTCACCGTCAACATTTCTCCTCCTGACCAGGAGGTGGCGACAGCGTGACGCCTGAAGACATTGTCGTGACCTGTACTGTCATGCTCGCCTGACTTGTGTGCGGGCTTCGTGGCTTTTGTTCCCGCTCCGTGTCGGTGTCTGTGTGCCCTGCGACTGAGCCAGTTCAGGGCGGAGTCCATTTTGGTTTTTGTGTCGGTTTTGCCCATTGTCATGTTTAATTATCGCTGCATGTATTAATTGAGTACCATACTTGTAGATTTCGTGTACATGGCCCATTTGTTTTCTCCATACTTGATTTAAATTCCCGCAGGTGTCCTGATAACTTTTTCCCAAACTCAATTTCTTTAGTCTTTACTCGCTGTTTCGCAAAACTTATTTCCACATATCTTTGAATTATCACTACATAGATGGAATTTGCTCCCATTTGAAATATTAGAAATTCAATTTTATTTTTGTTTATTTGTTTCCAGATGCGTCTGCGGGTAATCGTGCTAGCGTCCTCGTTAGCGCTTCTGAGCTTCAGTCGAGCGCTACAAGGTAAAACTCAACTTGAAAAATAAATACATTCCATTGGGACTTTGTACTCCAAGTACACGTTTTATCATCACCTGTCATATTCTACTTTTGTAATCTTTTGTACTATTTCTAACTTAACTTGACAAAAAAAAATCTGTTTAAAATTTGCCTCATTGTACGACTGAGTCTTCATTAGACACTATGATTGACATGTTTGATATGACAATGGCGCATTTGTGAGCGTCAATAGTTTAATGGCTGCTTCTGCCGTTGATACTTTTTTTCTTTCAGAGCCAAGCATTTGCATCCAGGCTAACGCCCGCTCGTGCGATCAGTGCATCCAAGTGGCCGAGTCGTGCGGATGGTGCACGGATGAGGTCAGCGGTCATTTGCTTGATTGACAGAAACGGCTCAACACCCGAATATGTCAAAGATTTAAAGGAGAAACTCTGTTGGCTGCTAAAACCAACCATGACAGTAAAACTCAGTTTTTGAAACAAGGTCATATTATTTCCCATTGAAATGAATGCAAAAGCGATTAATTCGCTCAATATTTGTAAAGATCTCGTTCGATTAGATTAGATTAAGTTACAACTGTATCCTTATCCTTGCCAATATGGAATGTATCTCCCTAATCTCATTTGATACTCTGCCCCAAAGTAACCTTTTGTGCATGGATCTTCCAAATCACATCCTGGTTAAACTGAATTCATGTTGCATTCTCAGTTCTTCTTCCCGGGGGGCACACCCAGATCTGCTCGTTGTGACGACGTGGAGTCTCTGAAGGCCAGGTGGTGCAACGCGGACAAAATCGTGAGCCCTCGCGGTAGCGTTTTGATCAACGAGAACAAACCTGTCTCCAACCGTAACAAGGATGACCACATCACACAGCTCCAACCACAGAAGCTCACCCTCACCCTCAGAGCCGGTAGATCCTCTTGGGAGATAATATTTTGAAAAGTATTTCCTGTGCGCTCACTTTGTGGCGTCTGCTCCCGAAGGTGTGCCGCAAACATTTGATTTGAAATTCAAGCGAGTTGAGGACTATCCCTTAGATGTGTACTACTTGATGGACCAGTCCTTCTCCAAGAAGGATGATCTGGACAATGCCAAGAACCTGGGAATGGATATCATATCGCAAATGCAAAGCATCACCGCAGACTCCAGGATTGGTGAGGAAGATGTCTTGACTCATTTGCACCGCAATAACATTTCTCCACAACAACGAACTTTTTCAGTACCGCTGTGTGTTTAGTTAGGGAGAACTATGGTTAAAATTTAGTCCTGGGCCCTTTTTGGGGTTAGAAAGAGAGAAATAAGGTTTTAATTTAGTCGTGGAAATGTGACTTCAGTTCCAGTCACTCCACGTACCGAGAACAAAAAATTGTCTCCTTCTGCAGGGTTCGCCACATTTGTGGGAAAAAGTGTGATGCCGGACATCAGCGCCACCCCGTCCAGCGTCAACTACAAGAACATCCTGCCGCTGACCAATAACGTCGACCAGTTCCGGCAGCTGCTCAGCCAGCAGCAAATCTCAGGAAACTTGGATTCTCCCCAAGGAGGCTCGGACGCCGTCATGCAGACGGCCGTTTGCGAGGAGCAGATCGGCTGGAGGAACGTCACTCGTCTCCTCGTCATTGCCACAGACGCAGGATTACATTTTGCTGGTGATGGGAAAGTGGGCGGGAGCAAGCTTCCCAATGACGGAAATTGTCACCTGGAGAACAACATGTACACCAGGAGTCATTTCTATGTAAGAACTCACTTATGTGCATACTGACCGACACTTGATTATAGGACAGACGGAGTGACAAACTTCTATTGACTGAGTGAGTCGTCAGTGTTACCCATGCATTCAAAATTATTTGTCTGGGAATTTGGGAAGTGCCAGAGAACCTCTGGTGTTCCATGAAAAATGCTCCAGTCAATTTTAGTTTGAAGAAACGTTTATGTACCAACGGCGAAATGTTCCTTTTATTGTAGATGAAAGTTACCCTCCAGATCCAGGAGATGGCGCTGTTATGCTTTTAAACAAGTTTGTTGACTTGACTGTTTTTTTTTAATGGCATTGGGAAATGCGGTCTAAATATGTTTTAAAAGCTGTACGTGTATGACATAGCCTCACCTGTGTTTTTGTTAATATTGTTTATTGTTCTTTGTCAGGATCATCCCTCCATCGTCCAGCTCGTCCAGAAACTGATGGAGCACAACATCCAAACCATTTTTGCCGTCCCAGAGGAATTGCAACCTGTTTACGAGGTTTCCACTAACATAAACATATATTTATATATTGCATTTATTCGTGTAAAGTCACACATATTTTTTTGGGTGTACAGGAGCTTAAAAATCAGATTCCCAGATGTGCCGTAGGCATGTTGTCTTCCAACTCCAGCAACGTCGTCCAGCTCATCATCGACACGTACAACGTGAGTCCGAAGATGAACTTTCCAGTCACGTCATGATCCCTCGTCCACATTTCTGTTATTCCTTTTTCACAGTCTTTGTCATCCGAGGTCGTTCTGGAAAACGGACGGCTTCCGGAAGGAGTTTCCATCACATACAAGTCCATCTGTAAGAATGGCGTGGAGGGGACTGGCGAGAATGGCAAGAAGTGCTCCGATATCTCCATTGGAGATGAGGTACTATGTACTATTGTGTAAAAAAAAAAAAAAAAATTTTTAAAAAAATAAAAGAGAGAGAGGAAAGGTTGAGAGGTTTTGAGATACCTTGAAATTTGCCAGTGACATCTCTAAAATGAAGCGCAAAAAAGATTGGCCCAAGGTTTGACCAGCAAAAAGAAGGATGGGCTCTGTATTCCGGATGCCAACAAGTGCAGAAATTATTATTATTATTATTTGTTTTTATGTCGCACGTTTGCTACCCAGGTGATGTTCAAGATCTCCATCGAGTCCCGGGAGTGTCCGTTGCACAGCAAACCGGAGAGCATCAAGATCAAACCGCTGGGCTTCACCGAGGAGGTGGAAGTGATCCTCAACTCCGCCTGCAAGTGTGAGTGTTCAGCCCAGAGAGAGCCCAACAGCGACAAGTGCTCCAATGGCCAGGGCACTTTTGAGTGTGGTGTCTGCAAGTGAGTGATGAATTTTGATTTATTAGTTAAAAAAAAAAATGCTGGATATAATAGTTTCAAAGCTTGTTTGATACCAGGAAAAATAAAGCAAATCTCAGAAGGGGATGTATTTCAAAGCAAAACAAGACATGAACATCAACTTGATTTGAAAAAATGTGCCTTTTTTCTTCTTTTTTTTTTCACAAGCAAACCGGAACGAATTGGTAAAATCAGTTGTTATTTACATTGCCACAAAAATTTTATTTTCATGAAAATAAAATTTGTAATTTTGCCCCAAAAAGTGAATGTTTCATGAAAATAACTTTTTAATAAATGTTTAAAAAAAAAAAAGCTTTTTAACAAATAGAACGGCATGCACGCTAATATTAAAGAAATGTTTTTTTCCTCAGTTGTAATGAAGGTCACATCGGGGCTCAGTGCGAGTGCAGCACGGACGAGGTTCGGACAGAGGATCTGGACGCCAACTGCCGCATGCACAACGGTACGGACATCTGCAGCAACAACGGCGATTGCGTTTGCGGAACCTGCGAGTGCAAGAAGAGAGATAACCCCGCTGAGAGGTACAGCGGGAAGTACTGCGAGTGTGACAACTTCAACTGCGACCGCTCCAACAACAAGCTGTGCGGAGGTAGGCATGAGTGGTCACCACTTTGCTCATTTTCAGAACGTTGAAATACACTGTGAGGTCAAGTCACTTTCTAATTACATTGTAATGTTTTTCACCATAATTGCTGAAAACTTGCCAAATCTGAAAAGTGTGGGTGATATAGTGCTCAACTGTTTTTCACCATTTCAGTTTTCTGGATTTTTTTTTTGGAGCGACGTGGCTAAAATGGTATAAATTGCCCCTCCCCTGCACTATAAGAACTCAGTATATTCAGTGGACACGCCCACAGCATTTGAGAGCAGAGAGAACGGCTTGATTTTTCACCATTTTAGATATAAAATTGTCCAATTTTGCAGGCTTGTTAACAGCACTCCTCTCTTGTGTGTCAAATTTGCAAAACATTTTCATTTTCCCTTAACGGGGACTGATAAGCCACTAAATCTTTTTAAAATCCTCTTTGATCAAATTTAACACTGAAATTATGCAATTTGGTCTTTGTTCTTAAAACAGTTGTGAATGCAACTAGAGGAGTCTTCAATTTTAAAATTGCACCAAAGTTGCATATGATCAGTGATGTTATTTTCTTTCCATTTGAATTTTAATTTAATTTAATTAAATTTTTTTTCAATAGCAGTCTTGGGAAAAAAAGCCTTCACGTCATCAACCTGCTCACCATGCATACCACCACCCGCACCTTCCATTACAGCGGTTTTATGAACCTGTTCGTCACCAACGTTTTAAAACGAAATTTTGCTCAGTTCAGAAAAAGTCATTCTTTTTTTTCCAGTCATCTTCAAAAAGTCATCGACTCACCGAAGAATGAAATGAACCACAAACGTGATGAAGTCTATATTTGATTAAAGTGGGCAAACAAGAGCTTTTAGTCTTACACTGTCTACAGATGGTTTTGTAAGCTCGTGTTGACCGTGAGTGTGTTTGCGTGTGTGTGTGTGTGCGTTTTCTCAGGCCACGGCCGTTGCGAGTGTCGCATGTGCATCTGTGACCGCCACTACACGGGCAGCGCGTGCGACTGCTCCCTGGACACGTCCGCCTGCCTGGCCAAAAACGGACAGATCTGCAACGGGCGGGGAACTTGCGAATGCGGCGTCTGCAAATGCACCAACCCCAAGTTCCAGGGACCAACCTGCGAGATCTGCCCCACCTGCCCCGGGCTCTGCACGGTGCACAAGTCAGTCCCAAGGAATACCTTTTTTTTTTCAGAAAAAATAAAGAAACATTGACTATATATTCCCTGTAATTTTTTGTAAAATAGCAAAATTGTTATATTACGGTATGACTTCTGCCTCTAAAATTCTTACTTAATTTGAATGAAATGACATATTTTTAAATGACCTTTTTGTTAAACTTTCTCTTGTAATATTACATTATTGCCAAAATCGTTGCCAGATTATGAGAATTATCTCAGATTAGTTGAAGGGAAAATAATTGCACATTTATTACAACGTAAGTCTCACAATATTTAAATTGGATTTGTAAAAACGTTAATTGGGCCTTTTTTTTAACATTTGCCCTTTTTATGTTGTTTCCATAAACGTCTTATTCACTTCTTGTAAACAATATTCTGTTTGTTCAAAAATGACAAAAAAATCATGACAAGTTTCATAAAATAATTACATAGTTATAAAATTGTAGTATTTAGTGGCGTTTTTTTTTCATGATTTAACATTGCCTCGTAAAATTAGTTTTTCTCGTAATATTACCAAATAATATTTTTTCTCTGTACAATTGAATCTTTTTGGAGTCTTTCAACTTTAGGAATATTTCATACGCCTTTTTTTTCTTTTATTGCTATTTTAATCTTGCAAAAAAAAAAATCTATATGGAAGTTCTTCTCGTAATATTCTGACATTATTTATATAAACTAGCAAAATTGCTCAAATATGTTAAGATTTCTTGCAACATTCTGACTTAAGTCTTGCAACATGTTGACTCTCTTGATGAAATGAGCATTTTGTTTGTAATAATGTCGACAAAATTCTCATCAAATTGTCTTGAATGAATTGTCCCTACATTGTTGTGCTGACTTTGTGTTTTTTGTGCTTAGGGAGTGCGTGCTGTGTCGAGCGTTTCAGATGGGCACGAAGAAAGACACGTGTGAACGCGACTGCAGCGACTTTGCGCTGACCACGGTGAAGAACGTGGCGATGCTACCGCAGCCGTTCGGCCAGAACCTCCGCTTGGTGCACTGCAAGGAGAGAGACGATTACGACCGCTGGTTTTACTACAGCATCAATTACAAAGACAACATCAAGGAGGTCCACGTCGCTGAGATGTCAGGTACAAAATTTACTGTGCTGTACAATCTGTCCCCTCAGCGCTGGATGATGCCAAGTTTTTGTGACATCAAACAAGACACAGGACCGTGAGAGTGTAGTTGGCTGTTGTTAGCTCACGTTAGCGTTAGCCACCTGTAGCATCTTGCGTATTGCTGGTTCAGTTTTTAGTAATGCCACTGTTTTTTTTTTTCACCTTCTCATACTGGCTGCATTTTCTGCAGGCCATGCCTTGGTTACAAAAAAGTCTGGAAAAGCCGACATGAACATCAGAACTTTATTTGGAGGCATAGCCATTTTCAGCATCACAAATGTTTTCATTTTTAAAAATGGAAACTTAAAATAAAAGTATTCTCAAAATGTTTCTTGTGTGTTCTATGTGCCTGCAGCAGAAAGCGTCATGCCCTTTGGCCAGATGACCGGCGTCAAGGACAGATTGAAGCACAATGTCGCCTCCTCTGCTTCTCTCTCCTCCATATTGCTGTTTGGAATGACCGAATGGCTAAATCTCCTGTGTGTTTTTGCAACCTTCTCAGTCATTGCTCCTCTCTTTACATATTAGCTCCTCACATCAGAGATCCCGTTCGAGATTCAAGAACATCCAAGGAGATCATCATTTTATGTCGACGGCAATGATAGATGACCTCACGTCATTAATGTGTGCATGTTGCAAATCAAACATGTCCGGAGTTGAATTATTAATGTCACAATGCTTGTACACTTTGTGTGTTATGTTTCAAGTGGAATTAAACTCAAATACAATTAACACTGTATTATTACCCATATTATTACAACAACTTGGGAGATGGAGCAGCTGGAATTGTGGGAAATGTGTAACATAGTCTATTGGTCAAGCTAGCACTCAACGAAAGCTAAGTATATTTGCTTTCCTTGGGCTCTTTTTGTTGCAGTGCATGAAATATGATATTTTTTAAGGAATTAGTTGGAGACAAACTAAAACCAAACGGATACTTTTCAAAAGTATTACCATTTGCTCTAAAGTAGATAAAATGTCACTTAATGTACTGTTGATAATGATATATATATATGTATATATATATATATATATATATATATACACATACATACATATATACATATATATTTATATATATATACATACATACATATGCCTGCCTTCAGCAAAATGGCGACCGCGCTGACGTATTCTAGATGCTTTGCTGGTTCCCTCAGGTGAGTTTGTTGTAATGGCCCCTATGTGCCGCCATTGTAGACGGGTGGGCGGGGTTTGTCGCTCAAGAAGAAGAAGAAGGAGCTTGTTCAGTTCATCAGTGGGGCACCGCACGAAAAAAAAAACCGAAGTTGTTCCTAGGAAAAGGAAAAAGGAGCAGCAGCAGTGTCGGACCAACCAATGAAGACTCTTGCCTGCGTTTCTATTTTGTAACTTGTGATGACTAAGTATTAGTTGAACAGAAGAGCAACGAAAAATCCCCTAAAGCTGTGGCAGAGTTGTCCGAGGGGTAGAACACAAACCAAGCGGAGCCTGGCATTTTTTCTAAAGCTAGCCTTCGCCCCGCTACTATTCTTTTAGCTTGCTTCTTTTTTTGCGTGAAACGAGACGTTCTGCTGGAATAATAAATGTCATCGTGACTCTACTGGAACTAAGTGTCAGACCAAGGTAAGTTGTAATTCTAATAATTGACTTTGACACACTTTGTTCACCTTTAGAAGTCCGTGTTTGTCATTGTTCGACGACAAAAGATGGAATGTGTGTCTGCGGGCGACGACTTCAGGCTGTGTTTAAACATAGGGCAGAAAAAAAACTTTTAGAACCAAACGGATTCCGTTTTTGAAACTGTAAAATGTTTGTTGCGTTGGTTTTTATCTCGTCCTTAAAAGAATGTGTGAAAGTTTGAACGGAAAGTAGGCCAACTGTGCCGAGCAAACAGCACTTATTTGTTCACGGAGAAAACTGCTAAGGAAACATATTTGCTACATCTTAAATCTTACGATCCTTCATTAACTAGCAAATTTAAAAATCATTTGATTCTAACTTTTTTTTTTTTAAATTGTATACCGTCACAAATGTGCACATGTGGTTGATGAGATTGTTAAAGTCTTGAATGTTTAAGTGTGTAAAATGTATAGGTAGACGGCATTACCTGGCATTATTTCTACTTTACATTGTAACGAAATATGTGTGGCGAGCAGACTAGTTTGACTTGGTCATGTAATACCTCTTTAAATCTCTAGGGGCGATGGTGAGTGCCAATCGTAGCCGAACACAACAATGACGCTGAAGAAAAATGACACTTATCAGACTATAGTTGAACTTTAACAAGCTAGGTTAGGGATGGCCCCTTGATTAATTAAAATTAATAAATAATTGTTGTAGTAGATTGACTACCATAATTTTTAGCAATATCCTACTGTTGGCATAATACTGATTTATATGACTTTCAACTTTATAACAAAGTTTTACTGCAAAATTGACCCGAATTATTGTTTATATGTGAGAACCCTAAAAACAATAAATAAATAAATAAGTAACCCTTCTTGATTTTTGACTGTTTCGGTCAAAAAAGTATTTTTTGCATTTGCATTCTGTGCCCACAATTGCCAGAAAAACAAATGCACATTCTTGCTATTTACAGGACTTTATTGGAAGTTTTGACAAGTGTATGTTTTTGTGGTTATTTTGAATAATTCCTGTCCTGTTTTATATTTTTGTTAACAAATTTTGTTTACAATATGTTGGCCGAAGAAGTATTTTCAACAAATGTAACAGGCTGTCTCAGTTTAGTCTGGCCAGCCTATACTGTAGCTTGTCAGTCCAACTTTACGCACGTCTTTTTTTACTTCCTTTTTATCCAACATGCAGCACGCTTTGAAAGTCTTCTGGGTGACCGCGTTGCGGTTCTGTTTTATTGCGTGTATCAAGTCCAGTTGTCCACATGGAGGTCTTGGCTTGCACTCTGCTGGTTAACCAAAATCTTCTGGTTAGACATGACTGTAGATTTCGTCTTCGTCTTGGTCAAGTCGGGACTTGTCGGGCTGCTTGGCTAACTTCCCGCTAAGGAATTGGAGCCTGAAGCTTTGCTTTTTTTCATTTTGAATTGTTCATGCTGTCTAGCAGCAAATAGAAAAGAAAATCTTTATAAGTTAAGTCACAGCAAATGTGAAGGATTTGTCCTGTTGATTGGCGACATGAGGGACAGTGAGTCACTTCCTTAGCGACGCCTTGAAACACTTTTTCCAGAGGCACCATATGAGTCCGCGGGGTCATTCTGTGTGACACAATCCAAGAGCACCTCATGCTCCTTCCTTCTCCTCCCCCTCGCCGAGTTGTCATCTTTGAGTCATGGATGACGACTGTTCTACAAGTGAAGCCTACGTTGAGCATTACGGAATTTGGCGTCAACGATGTCAGCGTGACACAGCGAGCTCCACAGATGAAAAACTCCAGTTCATATTTCGAGCGCAGCATCTGTAATGTGGATGTGGTTACGTTGGAATGTATGAGCTCATCCCCGAGAGGAGGTCTGGACGCTGGAGCTTTGGGATCTCCTCCATGTGACCCACAAGCCGTCACCGATTTGTTCGCTTACAGAATCGGAATGTTGCATGATCTGTTCACTTGCTAATGCAAAAGACCGATCTCAAATTGTGTTTTGGAAATGTTGTCTTTGTCGTTGCTGCGTGAATAATGCAAAAGGCAACTGTTCTGGAAATATGTTATGGATATGTTAGGCCAATGAATGTGAGGAAGAGGATTTTGAATTGGTAAAGTCTTTGTGCGGAATGTTGTGTTGTGTTGAATTTTTGTTGTTGTTTTTTTTTTTAATATTAGCCATTGTAGGAAACTCATATTTTAGCTTGTCTTAGTTTGATTCCTTTCTGGTTTTGTTCAATTTGTTGTTCAGATGCTGTACTAGCTAAACGTCTAACCACATGCTAACGCCGCTGCGGCATATTTTATTGGGGTTAATTTCAAAGTGTTTACATGTGTCTTTAAAACAAATGTAATCATCTAATGATTACATGTTTGTTTTTTTTTTTAAACAATGTCAACAATCTGATAGTCGAGTTGACTCTGACCTGTCCTGACATAAATGAAGACGCTCCTGCTCGTCATCTGGAATGAGGAATTGTGGCTGGTCGAGGGTGTGGTTTTGATCTTGGGAATAATTGTGGAGTCAGGCAGGGAATGTTTGCGTGGTGGTGATGGTGTATGTGTGTTTGGGAGAGGGGAGTGGGGGTGGGGGGTGGACGTTAATGGCCTGAAAGTGGACTAGCTCAAGCAGCAGGTGGGGGTGCGCCATCCGTCTGGAAAAGCGAGAAGGGGGGGGGATGGGCGCACAAATGGTTTGGAGACCACCACATGAACCCCAAAAGGAACGACAAGCCGCCTTAATAGGCAGCAAAATCTTCTTGAACTGTATTTAAAAAAAAAAAAAAAAAAAAGTAGTGGAGGAAGCTGTACATCAGCAAAGCATAACAGGAAGTACGTTGTGAAAATAGTCACAGTAGTTTGTTGTTAGTTATTTGTTAAAACATGCTACACCTCACCAAATATTCTTACTGGGTTACGTTGGTGAACTTTGTCTAAACTTTAGCAGATGTGCTTTAAAGCGCGACAACAAGCCGTCATTTTGTGCTGGCTTACTAAACATAATGGTCGCCACGTTTCTGTTGTTAATTTATCCACATTTAATACTCGTGAGATAAAAGTACAAATGTGAGTCATGTAGGCGAGTGTCCTCCCGCAGACGTGATCAAAGAGCAGCTTGTTCATTAACAAGCCAAAGCCAAAGTGCCGACCAGGTAGCGTAAAAACATCAAGACTCAGTGATTCACTTGACACGCCTCCTCCTCACATGATACTCGAGCGTCTTTCTAGCGCCGCGCTCTGATGGCGCGATGGCAACATTTAACGATCCGAAATGAACCTGGTGGAAACAAAATGTATTTGTAAGTAGCCCTCTATATTAGTTTGCATTATAAAATCAAATGAAAATAAGGAAACCTTTTTGGATTCCTTCTGGTGTGTGCAACTTGGCCACCAGGCGGCAGTATAACACAACAATGAGGACAGTTTTGCAGAGGATAAGGTGTATATATATACACCCGAGTATTGTTATATTGTCTGTCTCCATGTGTTGCTGCACCATTTGTTCAAATCTCTGTTACTTGAATCGTGGCGAATTATGATATGACATCGTGTGGGGACTCCGCCTTCTCCAATTTGACCATACACAGTCTGGTTTACATCGAGGCTAAAAATTAGCCTGCACTCAAAGCTTCTCTCTGGGATGGAGGACAAGCGAAGAGAGCTGAACAAAATTTGTCTTTTGTGCGTTTCCCTCAAGTGTAAAAAGAAGTTAACCACTGATAACAGTAAATAAAACGGCCCTGATGTCGATTGCAAATAAGGAAGTAGCATCTTATTTTTGCTAATAATATTGCGGTCATGTTGGCGTCTGGCATGTTGGTCACATGACCTGCTGTAACAGGATGTGTATGGTTAGAGCACCTTCACTAGTGTGCCTGCGATCAACATTTTTTTTTTTTTTGTGTCCCGATTACATAGGAGGTGTGAATTTAACATCGAGGAGGATGTTAAACAACATGCAGCCTTGTCGTTCCTGTTTTAGCCCACAGCCGTTAGCTCGTGCTCCACAGCGAAGGCCATTTTGTTGGAACTAGCACTAGAATGGCTCAAATGCAGTCTGTCCAAATATGGGCATTGGACAAGTTGACTTTTTTTTTTTTGTCTTTCTGTGGTCATTGTGGTGGTTATTGTTTCTCTGACTTTTCTGTTGACTAATGCCAGGATGAAGTTACAAATGATGAATTAGGTGTGAACACTGTTTTTTATTATGGATCCCCATGGTGGTTCTGATGAGCTGGTAGATGATGTCAACAAAGTCCACGCTGGTGGCGCCGCCTCCTTATTTGGTCATGTTGGTCTTGCACAGCGAATGGAGGATGATGAGGTGTGATCTGATCAGAATCAGAATGACTCTACGAACACTTGCATATGATCATGGCAAATGGCATTTAAAAAATGTAGTCCCAACACTTGACGCTAATTCATATTTTCTTTACTTTTTCTGTGAATGGTATAGGTGACCCAATACTTTTGTCCACATCTTCACTTTTCACTTCACTTCACGTTGGGTGTGCCAAAGCCTTTGTCCATATTTTCTGTACTTTTCACTTTGTGCACGTGTCCCAATACTTTTTTTTTGCCTGATCTCCATACTCACCTTTGACCTAGATGTCCCAAAATTTTTATCCAAACTCCACATTTTCTTCACATTTTCACTTTCAGTACGTATCCCAATACGTTTCACATTTTAATTTATGCGATGTATTTGAATTTAACTGAATTGATTTTATTTGTTTTAATTCATTTCTTTTCTGCTTTTGTCTCCAGATGGATCCACGGCTAATTGTACTAGCCTCAACGTTAGCATTTCTGAGTTTTACCCGAGCGCAACAAGGTAAGAGTTGGTCACGGTGTATTTAAAAAAAAAAAAAAAAACAACAACAGGTGGCGCTATAACGTGTCACCATAACAACATAATAGACACTGCTAGTATTTGGCCGAACTGCATTGTGGGAAAAATAAGTCATTTTAAGAGCACATGTTTGACATGACACTGGAATATTTCTGAGCTTGAATGGTACGCTCACACTTACTGGCAGTTGTTTCTTACGTAAATTTTTATTCTATTTTTCCTTCTTTCAGAGGCAAGCGTGTGCATCAAGGCCAATGCTCAGTCGTGCGGTCAGTGCATCCAAGTGGCCGAGTCATGCGGATGGTGCACGGATGAGGTCAGTTGCTGCTTTGAAGGAATCGGGTCAGCACACTCGTATGTTGTCTTCGCCACCACTTGAAACTCTGCTCGGGCTCTAAAATCTTTTGAATTTTTTGCCCCACATCAACTTAAGTTGTCATAACATGCTAGTTGGCATGCACTACAAGTTCCCTCTTGCCACTCTGAACAAGAAAAAAATTCCAGCAGCTGTGTAAAATGGGCAGAAAGTCGAACGCACCAATGTTTAAGATGATGTCATTTTCTGCGGGTCGCTCAGGAGTTCCTCGCAGTGGGCGAGTCCAAATCTGCTCGCTGTGATGACCTGGAGTCTCTGAAGACAAGGAAGTGCAACGTAGCCAAGATCGAGAACCCTCGCGGCAGCATCGTGATCAACAAGAACAAAGCGGTCACCAACCGCAAGAAGGACGAGACTGACAAGCCCAAACCTGAGCAGATCACGCAGATCCAGCCTCAGAAGCTCACCCTCACCCTCAGATCCGGTACGTTTTCGGTTTTAGAAGTATTATTTTGAAATGGCGTTTCCTCAAAGCTGACTTTGGGGATTGATGCCACATGCAGGCGAGCCGCAGACTTTTGATCTGAAGTTCAAGCGAGCTGAGGACTATCCCATCGACCTGTACTACTTGATGGACCTGTCCTTCTCCATGAAGGACGATCTGGACAACGTCAAGAACCTGGGCACAGACCTCATGAGGGAAATGCAGACCATCACCTCAGACTTCAGGATTGGTGAGGAAAACTTCTTTGTTAATGGCACATTTCCATAGAACAGGAGCGTGGTGTGTTTGAACCACAGGACTTTAGTTGAGGGGTCATTTACTTTTGAGACATCCAGGAACTTTTGGTGGTCTGCAGCAGTACCAGTCGTGGTGCAACGGATCATCTTTGATCTGTGATCCATAGGGCTCTAGTACCACCTTTCGGACTGCATGATTCGCGGAATGCTGGCTGGGGGGGAAAAAAACAACAAAACTGCACGTTCACATGAAGGCAACATGATCAGTCTGCATTTAGTATAAGAGCAGCAGAGGAAGTTGAAATCCGGAAATCGTAGGCGACAATACCCCCCTTTATTATAGTTCTATTACCAACAGCTAACAGTTTAAATCATGCACATTAAAGTAGTTCCTGGAATTTCTGTGTAAAATGCTTCCGTCGTCCTTGGAAATACCGCAAGAAAACGTTCTGTAAATGTAGGTGGAAGCTGAGTTCAATTCTCAACACCATAAGTACCGCGAGCTAAATGTGGTTATCTCCGTCAGGATTTGGTTCATTCGTGGAGAAGACGGTGATGCCATACATCAGCACCACCCCGGCGCGCTACAAGAACCCTTGCACGGGCAACCAGAACTGCACCAGCCCCTTCAGCTACAAGAACGTCCTCAAGCTGACCAACAAGGGCGATCAGTTCAACCAACTGGTCAGCCAGCAGCAGATCTCGGGAAACCTGGACTCTCCAGAGGGAGGCTTCGACGCCATCATGCAGGTGGCCGTGTGCGAGGAGCAGATCGGCTGGAGGAATGTCACTCGCCTTCTCGTCTTCTCCACCGATGCCGGATTCCATTTTGCCGGGGATGGCAAACTGGGCGGCATCGTGCTCCCCAATGATGGCAAATGTCACCTGGAGAACAACATGTACACGATGAGTCACTACTATGTAAGAACTCACTTGCTTGCGTATGGTGTCAAGCCTTTAGGACTGGAGTCGTTTGTTCTGAATGAGCTGCAGTAGAGAAAATGCATGTTTTTTGTTTTTTGATAATATGGACATTTGGGCCTCCAGAGGTTGATATTGTTTATTGTTTGTGTCAGGACTACCCCTCCATCGCCCATTTAGTGCAGAAACTGAGCGACCACAACATCCAGACCATCTTTGCAGTCACTGAAGAATTCCAACCGGTTTACAAGGTCACGCCTAACAACAATTACATTTGTTGGTCATATTTATTCGTTTATTTTTTTTGTGCTAAGTCACCCAATCTTCTTTTGTGTACAGGAGCTGAAAAATCTGATTCCCAAGTCGGCAGTGGGCACGCTGTCGTCCAACTCCAGCAACGTCATCAAACTCATCATCGACGCCTACAACGTGAGCGCACGGATTCATTCTCTTTACAGTTGCATTGTTCTTATTCTCTCTATTGATTATTTTATTTCCCCTTTTGTGCAGTCTTTGTCATCCGAAGTCATTCTGGAAAACGGCCGGCTTCCGGAAGGAGTTTCCATCACATACAAGTCCATCTGTAAGAACGGCGTGGAGGGGACCGGCGAGAACGGCAGGAAGTGCTCCAACATCTCCATTGGCGATGAGGTCTGTGGAAAAGAAAAACAAAAACTTGACATTCAACAAAACAGGTTCCCATTCCGTATTCAAACTGTTAAGCTCAGTCAGAAAATCTTGAACTGTTTTCCACATTCCAAGAATTCCCACATTCTCACTTCATTCCACATTTACAGCGCTCCTGATAAAATTGCTAGAATTTTTAAGATTAAAAAAATATTTTATATATCGACCTTTTCCTTCCACATTCATTGACCCATTCCCGCTACAAAATAACCACAACATTCAGGCCGTCTTGGACTTATTGATCACATTCCAAGAATTCCCACAAATTGCTCACTTTTTGCAGTATAATTCCAAATTGTTAACAATAAAGTTCACAATTTCTTGACTAATTCAAATCATTCCTTCTTCCACTCGGCATATGAACAATTCAATCAATTCCGCAGCATTTTGGTTCAACCTTGGTTCTTGAATATTGACACAACTCCAACACAAATTATATTAATTGTTCTGTCATGTACACATTTTTACGTTTTATCTATGTAACGCCTTGTCAGGCATTAAGAAAAGTGCTGAGCAAATAAGAGTTATGAATCTTATGTGTGCAGACCGCATGTCATGTTTTCTTTGCGTTCTTCAGGTGACGTTCAAGATTTCCATCGAGTCCGAGAAGTGCCCGTCGCACGGCAAGCCGGAGAGCATCAAGATCAAACCGCTGGGCTTCACCGAGGAGGTGGAAGTGATCCTCAATTTCATCTGCGAGTGTCAGTGCTCGGCCCAGGGACGGCCCAACAGCAACAAGTGCGATGCCGGCCACGGCACCTTCGAGTGCGGCGCCTGCAAGTAAGTAGCCACATGTTTTCGTTGAGAGTTGGTCTTGGACTGCTATTCAGTCTTGAAAGAGACCGAAGCCAGAGAACCCCTTTTTTTAATGAGATTGAAATATTAATATAACATTCCTTTTGCTTTGGTCAGGTGCAACGAAGGTCGCATTGGGCGGCTGTGCGAGTGCAGCACGGACGAGGTTCGGACAGAGGATCTGGACGCCAACTGCCGCAAGGACAACGGTACGGACATCTGCAGCAACAACGGCGATTGCGTTTGCGGAACCTGCGAGTGCAAGAAGAGAGAAAACCCCGCTGAGATCTACAGCGGAAAGTACTGCGAGTGTGACAACTTCAACTGCGACCGCTCCAACAACAAGCTGTGCGGAGGTAGGCATGATCATCAAGTCATGCTAGCAAAATGAGCTAACAAGACAAAAAAAAAAAAAAAAGGCAATTTCTTTCTTGAGAGTTGTTAATTCCTATTACCAGGAAGTAGAGGTCCTGTATATAAGTTTGTGTTGTGTGTTGTCAGGCCACGGCCGTTGCGAGTGTCGCGTGTGCGTGTGCGACGACAACTACAAGGGCAGCGCGTGCGACTGCTCCCTGGACACGTCCACCTGCCTGGCCAAAAACGGACAGATCTGCAACGGGCGGGGAACTTGCGAATGCGGCGTCTGCAAATGCACCAACCCCAAGTTCCAGGGACCAACCTGCGAGATCTGCCCCACCTGCCCTGGAGTCTGCGCAGAGCACAAGTCAGTTGACAACAAGCAGCAACTTTTTTTATTCTTGTTTTTTTTTTTTTTTTCCTCCATCTTATATTACATTTGCTACTTTTCTACATCATATTCTGCACTTCTCATAATATAGCGTTTTTTTTCACATTATGAAGCAAGTTGCATAATATTATGACTTTTTGTCATTTTAAAAAATCGAATTTGAAGTCTTTCTTGCAAACTAACAAAATTCTGTTTATCACTTGAGTCTCTATTTTTCAGAAATGATTACTTTTGTGTACGTGTGCGCGTTTGTGTGTGTGTGTGTGTGTGTGTGTTTAGGGAATGCGTCCAGTGCCGAGCGTTCCAGGCGGGCGAGAAGAAGGACACCTGCGAGCGCGACTGCAGCGACTTTGTCCTGATCAAAGTGAAGGACCGCGAAAAGCTTCCCCAGCCCACTGACCAGAGCTTCCCCCTGACACACTGCAAGGAGCGAGACGCCAACGACTGCTGGTTCTACTACACCTTTGCTATCAGGAACGACACCAAAGAGGTCTACGTGGTCGAGATGTTGGGTATGAAACGCGTCCTGCTCAAACGTGCACGTCACATAGCATCACTATTCTGACCCTCGTTGACATGTTGTTGCAAGTGACGCAAATTTGTTGCTCTCTTTTAAAAAATTGTGTTTAGATTGTAAACCTTATGAGATGATGAGAAATTATTTTTAAAAAGTTCTCGTTAATTTAAAAGAATTGAATATTTAGTTTGTGATATTTGTCTTTTTCATTATGGGTACGCACATTTTTTTTATGATTCACTTTTTGTAAAATAAAAATTAAATTAAAGAAAATTGTCCCTTTGACATTCATCTTAAACAGAGCAAACCATCCCCAACACTGTGGCGACATCACAAAAAGGAATAACCCGGGGAAAAAACGCCCCTGTTGAGCTTAAGCCTTTCAGTGTTCGCAGAGCTGTTTTTATTTAATGTGACTTTGATGAGATTTTTTTTTTTGTTATTTTGTCACCAGAATGCCCAGCGGGTCCCGACATAATCCCCATCGTGGCTGGAGTGGTCGCCGGTATCGTGTTGATCGGATTGGCCCTGTTGCTTATCCTCAAGCTGCTCATGATCATTCACGACCGGCGAGAGTTCGCCAAATTTGAAAAGGAGAAGATGAACGCCAAGTGGGACACGGTCAGTCGCGTGCCCTCTTTGCAAACGCAACCGTGCTTTGTCAGAATGAAAAGAAACAAAAAAAAGCTTCATGAAATAGCTTTTTTTTTTTTGTCTTACTTACACTTTATGTTTTACACAAAGAAAATCTGTCAGTATTCGCTATGATTTTCTTATTTCTTAATTAGTAATACCCTGATACTTGCTTAATTTAGTAGTTACTAAATTAAAAAAAAATATATTTTTTTTTTTCCTTTTTTCCCCTCATAGGGTGAGAATCCCATCTACAAGAGTGCCGTTACCACGGTGGTCAATCCAAAGTACGAAGGTAAATAACGGAGCAAGATTCTTGGTCTCCAAGGAAACACTGTATGGAAAAGAAAATGGGGGATTTGGGGGGTTTATCGTGTTGTCACGCTTCTTTGTTGCGCCACTATTGTTCTCAATTTACTATGCACCAACTTGTACAGTCAAAAAAAAAATGTGGGCGTTCTTTTTATATTGTTTTCATGAGACGGCGCGGTACTGACACTGATCCGTAGATTTTTTTTGTTTTGTTTTTTAAATTGGTACCTGATAGCCTAACTGTGCCCTTTTTTTTAACAAAGCCAAGCCATCAGTGTTTTTATGGGATCTTTGAAAAGTGTGCAGAATAGTACGTCGCGCGTTTGGTATGTCGTCCTTTGTGGAGGTTGTGAAATCTATGGAAGCGTATTGCTGCCGCACCAAAAAAGAAAAAGTTCCCCGTTACGTAATATGACAAGTTTAACGTTTGAACATAAAAAATTTCACGCTGTAACATGCGACGTTTCATGTTACATGTGACTTGTGGCTTAACAAAATAAAGAAATTCCTTATGGCTGAGGTCGTTGGCGGAGCCCTGCGTGTCTTTTTAAATCTCATATCTCTTTAAACACTTGGCCTTATTATTATTTTTTTTTAATTATTATACAGGAGCAGCAAAGTTATGTAGCGAGTAACTTTAACTTGTAAGATGAAAAAGAAATGCAAAAATCATATTGCAACATGAAACTTAACACATTTTAATGAAATGTCTCAATCAAATGTGAAATTTATCACATTATACTGTGAGATTGAACTTTTTTCCTGGTGTGGTAGCAATATGCATCCGTCGTCCTATGTTTGGATTCTGTGTGAAAAGCCATATTTATAGAACATGCAGGGTGCTTGATTAGATTGCATTTGATTCATGGATGGAACCAATCTGTTTAAACAGGAAAAGCTTAGTTGGTGTACAGACCTTTTTAGGACTTGTTTTTTTTTTTTTTAAAGCCAACTCAGGTGCTTAACTTCTTCACAGCATTGCCAAATATACACAAATACAATTTTTCTTTATTTTTTTTTTCTTTTTCAATTTTTCTTTATTTCTTTTTTGTTTATTAACTCATGGATTACTTTTTATCAAAGAAAGGACAGCAGGAAGTGGATTGTGAAGATCAGGGCTAAGAATTTTTGTTTTTTTTAAAACATATTTGTGAATATAAAGAGGTTACACTTGATTACATGTGTTTTAAGTGCCTTGAAAAAAAATAACAAAAGTCATCCACAATTGTTTTTGTGTATTTCAGAAATTATTTATTGAAGAAAAGCAAATTCAAATTTATTAGTCTTGATATTTTGTTCTATTGTGCTTCATTTATATCTGGGACCATCACAATTAGAATCTTTTTTATTATTTGCATGTAATGTTTTGAGATGCAGTTAACTTAAAACATAAATGATCAAACTGAAAAGACAAAGTATTAGGCCAGCTAAAACGGATTTGTTTTAGTTATAATTGTTCTACTACTGTTTTTGCTGTGTGTAATAAAAGGTTTGTTTTTTTTATATTAAAATACTCTGCCGTTGTGTCATTTAATGTTATGGTGTTCGATTCAATTAGCAAAATGATTGAAAAAGAGCAACAAAGTTATTTAACATATTGTTAACCAATTTTGGGTTCAAACGAATACGTCATCTACCCGTAGATTTATGATCATTTTTCTCCTTCATTTTCTGGTAGTTATTGCAACACAGGCGAGAAGTCTGCGAACCTGTTTTCCGGTTTTGGTCACATGACTTTCGCCGAGGAACGCGAGTCGTTGCTACGTTAATTTCAACTGACAGCAGAGGGCGATATTGCCCAACAGCGGCCACCTGAGAAGGATGAAAATTTAATTAATGGTTTTCATTCTTATTCCACGAACGCAAAGTTGATCCGAATACTGAATTTACACTAGTGACTGTATATACAATGTATATTCGATAAAACAAGGGATTAGTTCCCCTTCGAACCATTTTCTTTTGCCATGAGTTACCCCTCGAAAACTGCATGTTTTCTTTTTTGGGGGGGTCATGATTATTATGCTTAGCCAACAGTTTGTTCTCAATAAATCTTGATTTTTATCATAAAATAAGGACTTAATTTTATAACGCTACAGCTTAGTGTACTTTTCATATTAAAATATCTGATTTTGTGTCCATTGGTTAAGAACATAACATTACAAAATAACCTTAAAAAGAATGGTCACCATTCACTGTACACGTCACATACTGTCTAGCATGATTGTCCTACACATCGCTCCATATTTTGATGCTCCAGTGAAAGATTAACACCTAAAATCTTCAGACCAATTAAAACGGATTGAGTTGATATGGGTGTGTGGTTTTTGCTTTTGTCGGATGAAGTATTAACACAAAATACGATAAAATGAAAAATGAAATTTCTCGACTACTTGTCGACCAATTGCGTTCGGATCTCTGCCCCGTGACGCATGACGTCACCGCCCCCTCCATCTCGTCTCCTGCTGATTGGTGGCCGGCGCGGTCCAATCAGAGGGCGTCTCTCCCAGCAAAGTTGTTAACCCCCAACAGCAGCACTTTTTGGTGGCCACCTCTACTTTCAACCTGCTTCAACATCGACCAGGAAATGTACACTTTGACTCGACAAAACTCTTTTTTTAATCGAAGCGAACAGACGCCACCGAGATGCTTTTCCACCGCACCGTAAAAGCGGCGAAGGGAAGGAAGGAAAAGCTTGGCTGTAGCCTTCATGTTATTGGGGCTAGTAGTAGCTACGTCGTTTTTCCTCTCCCTTTTTTTTTCCTCACTCGAGTAATCGCCACCATTTGGATTATTAAAAGTCAGCGTTTGGAAACCTCGGGCCCTGTAAGTATTCTCTTATCACGTTTGTTCTGAGAAAAGAGGTGCACCTTGGTCTCGAAACAGTATTTTTGCTGATGATTTCATTACATTACTCGAATAATGATGAGCTGCTTAATTTTGTATGGCGACCCCCCCCCACCCACAAAAAAAGTTGCGTTAATATTTTCTTGCTTATAAGCCAAAATGTGTCGGTTTCGAGGTATCGACGACATGTAGTTGACTTTTTTTTCACATGACTGACAAAAACAGAAGGTCGCAAACGTCATGTTGTGTGATTTTGGGTGCTCGGCCGTCGTTGGTTAAAAAAAATCCAAATAAAATCAAAAGCCCTTCCTGACTCTCCACGCTCATTTTTCCCCCAGTCTCAATTCCATTTTTATGGCTTTCAACTTATTTTTGCGTAGCCTTATGCTCTGGTTGGTAGCTGAAAACGTCGTTGGTTGGCATTTTTTTTAATGGGCGTGTAGCTCAACAGCGCCAAGCAGCCTTGCAGAGGCTGCTTGGTAAACTGCAGGGCCCTAATCTCCCTATATGGACTTTTAAAGGAGACATTTATTTTTCTTAATTTTAAGAGTTGGCGAGTTTCTTGACAACATGCTTTCATCAAAATATCCCAATAATCAAGAAGTATAGACATACTTTAACAGGATGTTTCTTGCTGTGGCGCAATTGGCTCCTTTTAGGGGCGGGTCTCCCCCTTATCCCCTCCCTCCTACTTCTGAGCCAATGGTGAGTCCCTCTTTTGTGAAATTGACAGCCAAACGGCTGGATCTCATTGCTTGCTTCTCCAATCCAAATCAGGCTGGGAAGAACGTACAAGTATCCAAGAGAGTAAGTATTCTTGTATTTCCAACATGGCATGGAGCAGTCAAATAAGTCTTGTGCACAAGACGCTGACGTGGGGAGGGTGATGCGAGGTTGTGCTTTACAAAAACAAGAAATACAAATTCCTGTATCGCTCTCTGTGGCCCGGTACCAAATGGCCCACATACCGGTACCAGGCTCCAGAATGGTAGGTGGCAACCACTGCTACAGCTAAATCGCATGGCTAACATCAATTTGTTTCTGCTGTGGCGTTATGGCACAAAGTTGAGAAGAGCAGAGGCGCAGCCACTCATTTTCTGACAAATAAGTTATTTTACTGTTTGATTATATTTTTATTTCTTTTAGAAAAATGACATTTTCTTTTTACTTTTACTAATGTTCCGATGAAGTGCGTTCAATTGAGAAGTAATGTACGCCACATTTGAAAATGATGTATTATTATAATACTTTAGTTGCAAAACTGTGAAACTGCAATGTTTTTTCCCCCCTCACAGTTGTCAAGGAATCTGATAGGCTCTTAGCGAATTTCACTGAGACTGGAGTAATGCTTTAGCACCATCCTGTGGCATCGATAGGCAATTACATTACAGTCCAGTGGGCTGTCAATTTCTTGCAGGTTTTCGCATTTGGCGGCAGGGCTTGGTCCTGGACCTTTAACACAAAAGAAACCATTTGTGACACTTCTCTGGATTCCTTTTCACTTTTTGTGATAATAAAATGCCCAATTGTGTTGATTGTCATCATACTTTTTGTTCCTGTGTTTTGCGCTAATCCTAACCTGGCTAATTTGACTATGTCAAATACCAGTTTATTACATTACTCATATGATGATAATGCTAATTTAGCTATATGTAATATCAATTCATTAACCATACCAACGTGTTACAAGTCTTTATATTTTATGTGTAATTTGGTTGAAGTACTGATGTGAAAATTCACCACTTTTCACTCATTTAAATAGGAAGAATCAAGCATTTTCTTTTTCTACATTTTGTTACCTGAATGTTTTGAATTAGCTGTGATGTTGGCTACAAAGGTGACATTAACATTAGAAGCCATTTAACAGAGCATTTCCAAACAATGATGAAGATTTGATGGCGTCATGAAATAAAATGATGATTGGTGTTCTCGCAGGTGTTCACAACGGATTTATTGGATTTAACATATTTAATGGATTATACGAAAGAAGAAATGGAATTCCCTTGGCGTGATCCCGGATAAAGTGTGACTTCTCAATGGCTGGTAAGTTGAATTTTGGGACTTTTTTGTTTCTTGAAATTTTCTTCTAGTTGAAGATATTTCTGCAATTCTCTATTTCGATTTCTATTATGTTGAGAATGTAGTTTTTTATATGTGACGTCAGGTGCTTGTACGCCGTTGTCCAGTAGATGGCGACATTGTAAAGGGTCTCATCCACTCTTGAATTGTTCACTTACAGAGCGTATTAAATCTATTAAGTCAAATCAAGTAGGATAACATTTTATTTCCTGTTTAAGACATGTCTGTAAATATGGTGTGAGTGTCATAACTGATCTACAACCCTTTTACTATTTTTGTAATTGTTAATTATTCAATTTTGAATTTAACAGGATCAGGTTTATGTGTTGATTATTAGTACAACTCCCAAATACGGAATTTGTAATTACTGGATTTACCTTGCAGTTGAAAACAGAAAAATGATTCATCGTTAATAACAGTGAAAGTTAATAGTAGAATTATTATGCTTTAATTAAATAAGGAGGTTCATTCCCGAGGAAATTCAGTTGCCCTTCCAATAGTCCACATCGTGAGATTTATTTTTAAATTTCATTTTTGTTCAGTAAGATTTAAATAAACATTTATACGGTATATCAATTATAACAGTGTACTCTTGCTTTGTGATGTAACTCCATGTTTGTATTTGTTATCAGTTAACGTTTACATTCATGAGTCAGTGTTTTTTTTGTCATATGAGGTAATACTGCAATTATAATTGACATTTGCCATTCAAAGTGAGAATATTATTACTATTTTGTGTAAATTCTATCTTAAATATAAAAAATGTAAAGAAGTGCTACACTGTCACAAATGCAAATTCAGACATGACGTTTTTTGTCAAAATATCAAAACTTGTTACTTAGGAATAGGTGAATAAGTTTTCTCCCGAAAAAAATGAAAGCACGGTTCACATTATATTTAAGAAAGACATTTTTAAACTTTTAACTTGTCACATACATTTGTCAATATAAATGTATAGAAGAACGTTTTTACTATACTATACTTACAGTATGTGGATACAAACTTGAAAATGCTTATTCACTTGAAACATGAATAAAACGTTTTTGTATTATTATTGGTGGTAATTTGCTATATATATAATATATATATTATATATATATATTACTGTTATTGGGTGTTATTTTATTGTGGCATACATTTGTCAATATTTGGGATCATTTAGCGCTTACATTTGTATTATCAGTCTTTTTAAATATCTGTCAAACTATAAAATGGTTTTGTGAAAAAAATTGAAAACATGCGTTCAAATTGCATGTATAAATGTGCTTTAATTGAAATTCATAGATTATTATTGTATGTTCATTTTTTAAATGAATGACCGTGTTCGTGAGCAGTTTTTGCGTACGAGTGTTTATTAATTTGTAGTTTTCCTCCTGCAAGTGTATGTCATAATGTTTTTTGTCAAGAATTAATTTTTATGCACGTGCTTTTTTAATTCATTTTCTGAATTGCTTATCCTCACACACGGACACAAATATAAAATACACTTTTCCTTCCATCCACTTCCCGTGACCGCAACGCGCACGCGCTCGAGGCCGCGTGGGAATGGTCGCGGGGCTGGCTGGGCGGGTTTGTTGGTGGGGGGAGGGGGTGCGGAGAGAGCAGAGGGGGGAGGAGGGGGGGATTGGGAAGGCTAAGGCTAAGGAGGGTAGCGAGGGGGGAGGAGGGCTGGACCGAGCCGAGCAAAAACACGCCAAAACACTTTTAAATGTCCGCCATGTTGCCCATGGCGCACTGAGCCGCCAACGCGGAGGGGAAGCGGAGCGTCGGGAAAGCGCAGGCCGAGACACAGCGACCGACATCCGGGCCTCCACCCCCACCACACCACACGGCGGCTCCGGGCAGGCGACGCCCTACCTTAGCGCTTGACAAGCTTACAAAAAAAAGAGAAAAAAAACGTCAGAGTTAGCCGCCCCAGAATCATCCATGAAAGCTCCACTCGTCACCGCGGTGAATCTTAGTAGCTCGGAGAGACATTATTTGTGAGAGGGGGCACCTGGAAAGCAGCAAAAATGAGTAAATTGTCGTTTCGGGCGCGGGCGCTGGACGCCACCAAGCCGCTGCCCGTCTTCCGTTGTGAGGATTTACCCGACCTGCACGAGTATGCGTCCATTAACAGGGCCGTGCCGCAGATGCCGACGGGCATGGAAAAGGAGGAGGAATCGGTAGGCTTGCTATATTCCACCATGTCATTTTCAAAATGTGCTTTTTGCTCGTTTTTCCGCCATCACAGCCGCCTTCCTTTATGTTCTGCGCAAGCCCTCACAAAATGGCCGCCCGTTTTTTCTCGACAGAAACACGACGAATTTGGGCCCTAAACTGCGTTTTGTCCGCGCTTGGCTACGTTTTTGGCAACGCGGGGTTGCGCCGTGTCCATTTCGGGTACATTTGTCGGCTTTTCGGCGGCGGTTTGAGCGTGAAGCCGTTTTTCGAGTACAAAGGGATCATGTGACTTCGGCGCGGCGGACATTTTGTCTCGGGGCCTTGTGTTGGCGTCGTGGTGAAGGGAGAGCGGCAGGGGGCGCCCGAGGGGAATGTCAACACGGGCACGCACGCTTCACTTGGGACAACTGGATGGCAGCTAGCTACGGCACTTAATAGCATGCAACATGTTCACACAGGCCATGTGTGTTTTATTGTCGGCGAGTTTAGCCTGAATGTTAGTTAGTTAGTTATATTGCAAGAGTGGTCACAAAATAAACTGCTTTTAGTTGAGTTGTTGGATTTTTATTGTCACTGTCTCACGAGTATTGATCCACCGTAGTGGATGTATTTCACTCGCATTCTTGGCGATATGAAGGAAGTCACGGTTTTATGGTTGTATTGGGTCATTTGGTAGTTATATTGTTTTTATAGTGGTGTTCTGTGGTCACTGTTTAGAAGTATGAGTGTTGTCATAATTTACAAGGTGTATTCGGTTAATATAGAGCAGTCATTTATTTTGTGTATTTTAGTCTCATTATTTTAGCAACACGAATTATGTCATAACTACAGAGGCTTTATTCGGGTCTGTTTTGCATTATTGGTGTGAGACATGTTTGAGGTTATTGTAAATACGATTAACCTGAAATTTTATGAAAATTCTTACATTATAATAGCCGATTTTGACCGTCATTGCCAGATGATTTTAATCAACATTATACTGTAAGCATTTTCTAATATCTGGGTTGAATTTTGGTCTTACTTGGCCAGTTCATACAAGTGGAACTTTTGGTCACATTCTTATCAAAATAAAGGAAGCGATCGTACAGCGAATAAGTATTTGTATCATTATTTAGCAATATGTTTAGTGATGTGTATTTTGGTCATGTTGTTTAGCCAAGTGAGAGAAATTATTAATGTGCAGTATTTTAATTACATTCTTTTTCCCCATGATGGATGTCATAATTTATAGGGGCATATGTAGTCACTTTATTTTGCAGTCATGAGGGTAATCATTGTTCAGAGATGTGTGTTTTGGTTACTTTTTTACAATATTAGGGAATTAATTGTGACTATGTCTGTATATCCACAGCAGTGTTGCTTTCTGGTGATTCTTTTAGCAGGTACATGTCAAAGACACCTGATTAACTTGTATACCTTTCAGAGTCTCAGTTTTTATTTTGTGTGTGTTTTGGTGCCCCTTAACCTGTTTGATCTGGTATTTGTCATCACTGCATATGTCCCTGTGGGAGTCTTGTATTTTCATCTAATTTTACACTTGTTTAACAAAGTGGGCTTCTTCGCACTCTCTGAAGGATGCTCATTGTGCAGCTCACTCACGAGCGTCACAGCAGTGTGCAGGTCCTATTATTTACTACTACTACTAGTAGTCCTTGCCATTGAGGTGTTTTTTTTTGGGGGGGGGGCATGCCTCTTCGCTAGGTGTCAGGGGTTCAGTGTGTCAGATGGCACAGCAGGTCTGTAGACGGACAGTCAATGTGGAGCCCAGGAGGCGGCGGTGTGTGTGTGTGGAGGGGGGGGGTAGACAGAGCTAGAGGCGTTTAGGGGGGTAGGGTGGTTTGATGGTGTCTCTTTAATGTCTGCGCTCGCTCAGCTGGAACTGTGTGTTAAATGATGAAAATATTATGGTAATAGCTGTGACAAAACAAATGTTTTGGTTGGATGTGACTTTTTCTTGGAGGTCACTACCCACCTCACAAGTGATCAAGCAGCCGCTGTTGCACTTTCTGGTGCGCTTTCTTTCACTTTGTTAAATGAAGAAAATAAATGTATATGTATTTGCACTTAACATGTACTTCTGGTTGTTTAAATCCTACATCCATCCATCCATCCATTTTCTGAACTGCTGCTTCTCACAAGGGCTGCGGGTGTGCTTGAGCCTATCCCAGCTGTCTTCAGGCAGTAAGCAGGGACAGCCTGAACTGGCCCAGCGAATTGCAGGGCTCAAGTAGACAAACAACCATTCACAATCACAATCACATCTATGGACAACTTTGGGTGTTCAAGGAACCTACCATGCATGTTTTTGGAATGTGGGAGGAAAACGGATAAAACCTACTCTCGAAGCCTCCACCAGTGCGCTGAGGCGCATGTGCTAACCAGTTTTGTTTGATTAATTGATGGAATGAGCGACCGAATAATTAATTGTATAAATATTTGATAGCTGCCGACCAAATGTGGGTGAAGTTGGTGTGATGTCACGATCTGTGATGTACTATATTGCACTCGAGGAACAAGAATAAGTTCAGCAATGAATGCTCGCCAAGTTGTAAATTGTTGTGTTGCTGGCTTGGCAACAAACTGCAATATGACGATTGGATAGAAAATTCTAGTGGTGTTTATTTGTAAGGTGAAAGCAGCGTGGTAATCTTAAGTAATGTCAGAAGCTGCAGCCGTGTTTGTCTGTGTATGATCGTCTCTGCATGAGTTGTTGCTGACAGCAGCTCCTTGCCAGTGTTTTCAGTGCATGTGCGCTTGTGTTTTTCAATGAAAGGCTGAAAGTACATTGGTGACTATGGCAAAGGAGTCCAGTACTTTTTTTTTTTTTTCAGCCCTACATTCGAGTGATGTATCTAACCTAACGAAAGTATGCATACATTTGTTGATTATATCCAAACTGTGCAAGTATAATGCATTACTGAATACATGGCATTCATTGCCACCTCATGGAAATTCACATTAACATTTATGTGGCCTTGTCATCTTTGGTAAATATTCACATGTGACAAGACAACGTCTAAAGTCACCGTGGCGAGATTTGAAGTCGCCATTGCAATAATTGATGAGGGAATCCTATAAAGTAGAACGTCCGTGGCAAGTCACCTGTTCACGCAGCTCGGTTGTGACGCTAGAATACACGCCAAGCATGAGGTCACAAGTCTTCATGCCCCAGCGATTACTGAATGGGAAAATACACTCATGTTTTGTTGAATTGCAGTTTTGTTGTTCAACTTTTGTTCTGAACACGGTGGCCAATGTATGGCGATGGGGTGTTGTCAAGATTAAATGCCATCACAATAACTTTAAATCACATCATGGCAATTTTAAATCTCATAATGCTGACTTTACATCTCGTATCAACGACTTTATATCTCGTCTTGTCTGTTTTGTCAAAAGAAAAATAATCGTTCGAATAACGTTTTTCAATTATTACGAAAGTTATCTTTTTTGGGGGGTGGGGATCAAGCATCCCTATACGGTACTGAATCCCTAATTGTTACTGTACCTACGTTGCAAAATTAAATCTTAAGAGTCAATGAAAATTAATGAATAAAACGGTGGTTGAATACAAAAAACAAGTAATACTGTGTTGGGAAACAACAACATGAAACTACTAATTATTTACCGTTTTAAAATAATGCCCCCAAAGCATGCTCGGTATTTTGAATATTTTTTTTTAATGGAGTTTGTCCAATAATAAATCCGTGAAGAAAAAAGCTTCGATGAGCTGCTTTTGTTAACTGATGACGGGGTAGTCGGCGGGACGAGATGCAATCGCAGTTAGCATAGCAAGATTATCAACAGGATTCGGCTTGTTGCTACTGCATGCTAAACACCTTGCCGTTTCGCTCCTAATTGAAGAGTCACTGCAGCCGTCATCTCCCCTAAAATAAATATAAAATAATGCTACACACAGCTGAATCGGAAATGTTTTGTGCGTCTAATGTGAGGAGTGGCCTAAAAGATTAAACGTTTAATAATAAGGATTAGCGACTCACAAAGTAGCTTCATGTACCGTATTTTCACGCACTTTGATTTATTTGATGTTGTCTTCAGTTGGTAGATGCGAATCAGTGTGATACACTTTGAGTGCCTTCGCAGATGCAAAAACGCGAAACAAGTGCAAGACCATTTACCGTTTAGTGAAATGTGCAATGTGCATTGTAAATGCTTATTCCCGGGCGATGCGACCCCAAAATAATGTTGATACATTTGGATTTGCCTTCATTTCATGTTCATACAATGCAAGTGTAGTGAACGAATAATTCTCTTGCGTAGCATTCATTAGCGTTGACCAACTTGCCTGATTTTGACTTGACTGTGATGCCTCAGGTCGTTCATGGCTAACGCGGTTATTGTTGTTGTTGCCGGTAACTCCATGCAACTGTGTGTCAGTTTCATTGTACGTAATTTATTTCAACGTTAATGTTCACTTGATTGTCTTAGAATTAAGACGGGTTGTTGTTCATTCATGCTGCCGCCATGTTTACACCAGCAGTCACAGAATATTAAAATGGTTTACCTAGGGCCTTAGCTTTCCTATTGGAATGTCCTCGTGCTCTGTGTAAGAAAAAAAGTAATTTAGTTGTATCCCTTTAGTCGTGTTTATTTTGTGGTTGTGTAGCTTGTGCGTTTCTTTTCCCTTTGGTGGGTGTGTGAGCTCAGTCTTGTATATGTGACTGTGGCTCAGCACGTGGGCATTGTGTATTTGTTGTTGGATCACCAGAGTGTCTTATCCTGCATTTACGTTTGTCCTCGCTGTCTGTGGTCCTAGTGTAGATCCAAAGGCATCTGAGAGACACACACACTGACCTTGACTTAGCTGGAATGTGGAGCATGTCACCATTGTGGAAAGTGGGTCTTTCACCGCTGACACTATTCGACAGGTTGCTTGGGTTGGCACATGGATGACTGACAGCTGTCATATAAAGATGCCATGTACACACTCAACATGGACATTGTGGGAGGAGGGGAGGTGGATACCAAAAAATGAGACTGTTTTGACCTGAAATGCACATCGCTGTTCCACTTATCTTCTCACTAAAACAACTGACCTTTTGTAGCTCTTTCAGTTACTGCAGGGGTGTCAAACTGCACTCCTGGAGGGCCGTGTTCCTGCATGTTTTGCAACACACCTGATTCAAATGAGCAGGATACTTAACAGGCTTCTTCAGAGCTTGTTAATGAGCTGATCATTTGAATGAGGGGGGTTGCACCCGGGAGAGATTGAAAGCGTCCCTCCAGGACTGAATCTTGACACCCCTGAGTTACTGTCTTGGTTTCATGTGCGCAATTATTTGAGCCAGTGGGGCAGTCAGCACGAAGGGACTGTTGCCTCCTGCTGCCACTGTGCCAACCTCGCCCGCTGAGTGCCAGGTGTCAAGATGTCGCACACGCTGCAGATCAGGATTTTGAGCTAATGTGACACACTTGATTGTTGCCGTTCCATTGCATTCTTGGGGTAATTGTACACGCATCCGTTGAGGCAAGGACTTGTCATATAAATACAAATATTATTTATTTTTTTGTAGCCAAGTTTAGGGTACCAATTGGGGATGTTTGCGTACAGAAAGAAAGCTCCAATCACTTTTAATTTGTCTATTAACCTGTCTGATTACACTTGTCTTTCATTTTCCATCATTGTGGTCTTTTTCAGGCAGGACTTTCATCCGGTTTCTAAGTAGATAAAATGGCTTTACAGTTCTGAGGTGTAGTGCCACCTGTCAAGTTTTTCTTTTTCTTTCAGGATGCCCTAAACTTAACTGGCCTTGAAGCTAAATTATGAAAGACTGGCGTGTCAATAAGCTCCGCCAGTAAAGGGATACTTGAGTAGTTTTTTTTCTCTTTTCAGAAGCAAAAAAGTTATGAATTTGATGACTTATTTTTCATGTACAAGTAACACCTTTAAAAACACATTTTCCCTCTGGCTGGTGACAGAATATGAATCACATATATTCCAGAAGAAAATGATTGCATGTATCGGCGATATGCATATTGCTTGGGCCAATAATTTATATATTGTGCATCCCTAATTTCCAATAGCTCATCTATGGCATTTGAATTCTGTTGGCATGAAACTAGCCAACTTTTATTGGATGAAATATGGTTTGGTGGAACATTTTTTTTCAATTCTCTTTAATACGTCAGTTTTACAAAAGACTTCAGCTGAGAGTGACAAACGGTTTGAAGCAAGCATGTGCTCCCACTTACTTGAAGCCAGGGAGGGATAAAAAGTCTTAAAGAATACTTTAACATAAGTTTCAATGTGTTTGAGGGTTAGCTTAGTATCTGTTGATGCAGGCCATTTTTATTTGTGAGCCTTGCAATCAACTTCTTAGCATTTTGTTCACACATTCCCACGTTTACTCATGCGGCGTATTGACCGGTTTGCTTCTGAAGCCGTGAGCACTCCCACCAGACGAGCTCGTCTCTCCTCCCCCGAGGTTGTCCGTCACGCTAAGTGTCACTAGCGGCGTCTGGGATCGTGACGGTGATGGATGTGCTCATTTCTGCGAGGCTATTTCGGGACGCCAAAGTGCTCATTGTGAATTCAGACCGTTTCCTTCCACCAAGCTCATTTGTGCTCCAGCAAATAGCAAGGCCCTGCCAAGTAAACAAGCACTCTTGATTGGTTTTGACCGTGTGCTCTTTTGGCTCAAGACTGTTTGATTGTGTGTGCGTGGTGCCTCAGAACACCGTGGTTTGCTAGCCTACATGTATGAAGGGAGGTCAGGGTTGGGTGATAAAGAATTAGTTTCATATGCGGCTGCTTAAAGAAATGGAAGTGGTTAGTTTCATATGTTATTACTAAGGTTCGGCCTTGCTCAAATTTGGACACTGTTTCACCATCACTGGGGTGCACGCGAATACTGTAGCTATTTTAAAACTCATGTTGTAGCTTGCGCCAACAACCACGACTATGACTGGACTCGTAACCCAAAATCCGCAATCGATGTTCACTGACTTGGTTTAAAATACCCTATTTTTCGGACTATGAACAGCTACTTTAGTTTTTCCCCCAAACTTTGAACCCTGCAACTTTTAATGGGATGCGGTTTAGGGATTTTTACTGATGAGTGTTTAGCCGTCAATAGATTTTATCCGTCCTTGTCACATCTGACCAATGAAATTTCCGAACACGTCACAGTAGACCAACCAATGTGTCCAAGTCCATCCTCCAATTGAATACTCATCAGCTATGGAACATGCTTTAAAACTGCCGGAGGAGCCGGCTGGCTGAGAGTGCGAGACTCGAAGGCAACAAAAAGGCCAAAGCGATGCGCGTGGCTGTGTGAAGAAGCAATTGAGACCTAAAATAAGGATTTCATTTGCTTATATTGCGCATGAAAAAACTTATTTCATTAGATAACAGAAATGTCATTTCTTCGGATGCATGTTAAATGTCGATGTTGCTTTAGTGAACGCCCATGTGCATGTTTTTCCAATATCATACGATCAATGTATTTGATTTTAAAGTGAAAGATTTAGTTAGTTGTACAACGCTAGTCAATCTGGTGGTTGTGTTGTTTTGGCTACTATATCATATCTGGGTTGACAGTTCAACAACTGTAAACAAGTCAGTACACTCCGCAGATATGCCAACTTCCTCCCTCCCTCTATCTGACCCTGCATGTATTTGGCTCGGTGCCGGCTGCCATTGGAAGCTTGCTCTGTTATGTCCCTCTCAGTCCCACGGGACGCCATTCGTGAGCATTGACAAAGGTTTGATGGCGATGTACAAGTAACGAATGCCTGCCTAATGATGTTTATATCTGACTATGACAAGGGTTTTATTGTCACTTTAGGCAAGTTGTTCACGTGATTATTTTATTTATTTTTGCTCCGGGTTTTGCAACGGGTGTTCCGATGTTGCCGATTCCGTTCCCAGTCATCGCGGATACAGATCAGATGGATGAGCTGTGACGTTTGTTGGAAGACTTTTAATTTCAAGTTAATGGACTCAATTCTGCATGCTGAAAATGTCAGTTTTGTCAGCGTGGAGTACACACTTAACTTGAATGCATGATAACGTGTATGACCTTCATTTGTCGCTAGATTAGTAAGCGTCTGTCGAGTGTCACTATCGACCTGGAAGTAATGCTCATACGAGTCCACTTGTTTGTGTGTGCGCGCACGTGTGTAGGAACACCACCTCCAGCGGGCCATCTCTGCACAGCAGGTCTACGGCGAGAAGCGGGACAACATGGTCATCCCGGTCCCGGAGGCAGAGAGCAACATCACCTACTATGAATCGCTATACCCCGGAGATTACAAGATGCCAAAGCAGCTCATTCACCTACAGCGTAAGTAGCGTCTGCTTCGAGAACGGTTTAGTGGCATATCATAAAATTGAGTCCCATTTGGGAGCTGTTCACCTCAATGGGTATGAGAGTCAGAACATTTTCAAGAGTTGGTAGAGCTTGACGTGTTTTGTACGGTGCGACAGTAGCGGGTCTGTTTATTTTGTGGCATGTTTGTACGAGCTGTCATGTGCTGGTAGTCAAAGTGAAAGTGCTGACTGGAGAGATCAGCGTGGGAGTTTGTCATCTTTGCTGGCTACACTTATTGTTTAAATAAGTCACACTTGTACTGCCTTCGCTCACTGGCTCTCATCTCAAATCAAATTTGGATAATGTCCAGCTATTCGCAGTCAGCTTGGTGTTGTCAATTATTGTACTAATCTTAACTAAGGTTGTCTGCTGGTGTTCTTAGTTACTACAGCATGCATTTTAAATCCAATGTCTTCCTTTGCCGCCAACACAATGCATGCGACAATAGGCTATGATTCAATAGGCTGTTTTACAAAACCAGACATTCACTTATTTTAAAATGTAATTTGATCAGCAGACTCATTGCTGCTGCATTGTTCTTACTACATAATAGTTGTTCTTTCTAGTCTCAACTGGTTTACCTTGACTCTCATGTTGCATTGTGGCCAACATTAGAATCTGGGTTGGTAATTGCTCACTAAGGGTTTTAAACTCGTGGGAACTCGGCGCAAACATTCTGAATGCTGAATGTGTTAGCCTGCATGCTACTTGGTATCTACTAGCTAGCTGCAGGGACCATAGATATTAGCTAGAACAAGCCTTGGCTGGGCGGCTGGGTCTGTTTGGCTCTGCTCATTATAGCTCATTGAATTCTTTTGCAGTTTTGATGTGGATTGGGTTGTTACCCAAGAATGAAGGCTTTATGTATAGATATCTATGCACCGACAACCACCTGCCTCAAATGTGTCTGTTTGCTTTGTCTGAACGATTGGCAACTTTTATAGCATTTCAAAATGTCTTGCGCAGCCTGGCAACTTGTTGGTGTTGGAACTAACAACCGGGGGTAAAGGCCCCCGAGATTAACAGGTCCATTTTTTTTGCATTATGTCAAATTACCGCAGATGATTTGCAAGGTGCCATGAAAAGAATCAAAGCATTGTCAAAAGAACAAAAGTTATGATTTCATGTGGCTCAACTGTCAGCGCTCTGTGCTCCCAAACTGGGACTTGGTGGCCGTGTAAATTTGATGCCTGAGTTCGGTGCGCACTGCAATAGAAAATCAACCCCTGGTTGATAATTGTTTTTTTTTTTTTCAAGGCATCAAATCCAGCCGTTCACCCCCGGGCATCTTCTATGATTCTTATACCACTGCACCTGCTACTCCCTAGCATCATGTTTGCCACTCACGCTAAAGCAAGAAAAACATGCATACACCAGCCAAGTAGTTGCTGGGAAGCACTGCACGCATGTCATTTTAATCTTGATGTATCGGAATGTCAAAGTGGGATGGTGCGTACGCCACGTTTTTGTCCATGAGGACTCTGGTGATCGCTCTGGGCATTGGAAATCCCTTTTTTTAGTCCATATATTTATTGATGATAATTGTTGTTGCACACTCCTCCTCTTTCAGCTTTCAGCCTGGACACGGAGCAGCCAGACTACGATCTGGACTCGGACGACGACGCCTTTGTCGCCAAATTGAAAAAAAGGATGGAGATCAGCCTGATCCAGTTTGAAGAGATGATCGACCGGCTGGAGAAAGGGAGCGGGCAGCAGGTTTGTCGCCTTTAAAAACGCCTGACATTGTCCTCCTCCATATGTAAAAGTAGCTGAGGGCGGAAAAAAAAAAAACTGCATTTGCCCTTAAGCTCGTAAGTCTCCCCGAGGCCAAGCTGTTGCTCAAGGAGGACGACGAGCTCATCAAGGAGGTGTTTGACTACTGGAGCCGCAAGAGGAAAAACAGCAAGGCGCATTCGCTCATCAACATCATCAAGCAGGAGAAGCGCGACGGCTCCAGCACCAGTGACCCATATGTGGCCTTCCGAAGGCGCACCGAGAAGATGCAGACCAGGAAGGTGTGTCATCTCGTCCAGCGTCCTTTGAAAGCTGAAAGCTTTTCCATCTCAATACTTACTCAGTTTTGCTCAACGTCTGCCTTCAGAACCGCAAGAACGACGAGGCGTCCTACGAGAAGATGTTGAAACTCCGCAGGGATCTGAGCCGGGCTGTCACAATCTTGGAGATGATCAAACGAAGGGAGAAGAGCAAGAGAGAGCTGCTGCATCTCACGCTGGAGATCTTTGAGAAGAGGTCAGTAATTAAGATATTTCATTGGCCAGCTGTGACAAATTTAAAAAAAAAACTGAAACTGGACTAATCAAGTCCTTAAATCTGAAAGTTGATTGTTGTCTAAGAAATGTTTTTTTAAAAACCTTCCTGCTGTTTTGTATCAAATCAATTTGAGTTGTATTGTTGTCAATATTCAATTAATCGTGCTAAGTCGGTTCAGGTTCATGATTAAAAATAAATAATAATAAACCCAATTCCACTCAAAAGCATATTAATTAAAAAGAAATCTCATGTTGGGTTGTGGGCCAAATTTATCCATATTTAAAGAATAAAAGCCTTTCTAAGATTGGGATTTAAGTGGCTCTGCTTGCCTTATTTTCTCTTGTTTTTGAACCGTGCTGCTATAAATGCAATATTAACAATGTTGACCTGGCAGCAACAGAATTTCCAAATGTGTTTGTACAGTATGTACTTAATTTTCATATGGATGCATATTATTTCATTGCCGTTGTTTCTCCAGGAATGTCATGTCAGACTATGGTGGCGAGGTTCTGGCTGAGGTCTTGGCAGAGCGGGCACTGGCGAGGCCGCAGATCATCCCGCTGGTGCCGCTCACCAACCAGTACCACATGGACCACAAAGACTACAAGTCCAAGGTGAGCGCGTGGTCACCAAATTCCTTATGGGGCCGCTTGTTAGTAGTCCTGGATTTAAACATGTACCACTGCGTTTCGCTTCAAGCCCGTGAAGACAGAAATCCCTCGGCAGAAGAGGAAATATGAGAAAAAACAGAACGCTCTTCCGCTGTCAGCCGCCTCTGCGCACCACCAAGGTCCAGTGGTTTTCAACGCCAAGGACCTGAACCAATACGACTTCCCTAGCTCAGATGAAGAGCCTCAGGTACAAGGTTGCCCATTGTTGTCCTCTGCTGCCATCTAGAGGCTGCTTGAAACCACAGCACAAAAGAGCAGAGGGTACTGAGAACTTTGTTTTGCTGTCCATAGTTGCACTCAGGCTCTTCGGAAGCCGAGGAGGAGAACGACCCGGATGGCGCCTACGCTTTTCGAAGGAAAGCGGGCTGCCAGTATTACGCTGTGAGTGTCATGCTGATTGTCTTGATTGAGCTTTGGAGGTGAAAATTGAGCGTTTGTTTGTGCGTGCGTATTTTCAGGCTCGTCAGGATCGCGTGGGTGCCTGGCCTTGGTCCCCAAGCTGGGAGGGCGGCCTGGCGCATTCCCGATACCGCTACAGTCTCACCACGCTCACGGTACCGCGACGGTGCCAGGGCTTGGCCCGGCGACGGCTGGGACGCGGGGGCAGGTAATAGTGGGTTCCACTCAATATGTTTGTGTACTCACCGAAGAAAAGTACCGATACTTGGTAATGGCATTCAGTCTTGCTACTGCCAGACGACCAGTCAGAGTTCTTTTTTGCAAAACGGAATTTGGGAGTTGTCTCATGGTGGTGTTATTTTTGTTTTCCTTTACGTATATTGATGACATTGCCTTCAGTGTTGTTTTATTTCTTGGTCGCAAGTACAGATGTTAAATATGGCATTTATGAAAGTCATAATTTGGAGGTCATAAATCTCTCTGTTCTTTAAAGTCTTGATTAAGATGCATGCTGATCTTTTTTTTTTTTTTTTATTTATACATTTTTAAATCTGTAGTAACATTTCCTAGGATGGTTTCTGAACAAGCTTTTGGTCGTTGGAGTCACATCATTTCCTGTGTCATGACGATTGCATGCCTTCCAGGGTCCTACTGGACCGAGCGCACTCAGACTACGACAACGTTTTCCACGAACTGGACCCGAAGACGCTGGACTGTGCGCCTCCCCCTTCGAGCTCGCCCGCCGCCAGCAAGTTTGCCAGTACCTCACCAAACAATACCTCAGACAGAAGCTCCTCCTCACCGCCCTCGGACCTCAGTCAGATTCTTTTGAGCATAAAAGCGTGCCGGTGGCGCCACTTCCGACCGCGGACGCTACCGCTGCACCAGCTGGACAATGCCCACCCGTTGTTTCGCCGGCTCAGTCGCTGCATCAAGCGGCCGCTCATCAATATCGGGCCGTCCGCCCAGCGCATCTTACGGCCTGCACCGCCGCCCCAGCCCCATGTTGGTAAGTCTTGTGTGTGCATTTGTTGAACAGAGTGCTGGTCAATTTTCTGCGCAGGGCCACATAAAAAAGAGAGAATTAAAGAATTTAAAAAGATGGAAAACGGTATATACTTGGCCACTGCCCTGGAATTGAACTGTTGCAGGCTGCGTGAATGGCAGCAGCATGTACCACTACGTTACTAATGCAGCATTAAATAACCAATAATTGAATTAAATAAACAAAATAATGAAATTGTATCTTTTATTGATGGAGTATATCATGGAAAACATCTTTTAGTTCTTAAATGTGCGTCAGTAGTTTGGATTGTCACATTTGGGAACTATCGGCCACTGGTTTTGTTGGGACTGCAGGGTGAATGGTGTTGTCACAGCCATTCCAAAACACACTTGCACCTTTTCAGAAGTAAAATAGGTTTCCCAGTTTTAAGCGTAAATGGCGCCCACTACGAAGCCTTTCAACCATCTTATAAATGGAATATACTAGAACATGGACTGCGTTTGCTATTTGTTTACCATTGAACCAGAGAATCCAACAGAAACTTGGAATGGGTTACTCGTTTTTTTTTTTTTTTTTTTTTTTTTTTTTTTTTGCTAAACACGCACATCACAGGCCGTAGGATAAAATTTTAATTCCATCTGTATTCTGTCGTACCAGCTAGCTAGCACTACGCCATCCAGGAAGGTCTCATCTCTCTGATCCACTCTCCCAAGTGTTTAAACTCTCTTTTTGCTAGGACATTGTCAGCGACCAATAGTGAAGTAACAAAAAAGGCATTTTGATACTCTTTCTAAGTGGCCGTTATTGACTGTTGCCCAGGTATACATTTACATTGACTTAATTTGCGTCATTTGGTGTGTGTGTGTGTGTGTGAGTTGCAGGCCTTCAGCAGTGGTTTATGCATGACACGTGCGTTCCGCATGGAAATGAAGAGTGCCAAATCCAGCGAGCACAACTTTTGCAGCCTTTAATGCTGCGTGGCTATAGGGAGCTATAAGGATAAACACTTGGATAATATATGGATTATGTAAATGATAAGAAGTCCTCTACTGCCTCCGTTGTCTTATGGGCATGCATTGAATCGTTCTGTAGAAGTGCCCATTCACAACGCCTTGCACGTAATAATCGGGACCACATGTTACTGAAACTTAAAAAAAAAAAAAAGCTCTTCCTCCTCGAGATGTTTACGTGTGTCACCAACATGTTTGTGTTTGTGTGCGGCAGCCCTGACAGCTGAGCAGTTCCAGCAACACCAGGACCAGTTGGTGCAGATGCAGAAGGAGCAGCTAGAGCAGCAGCAACTTCAAGCCAACAAAGCCACCACTGCCCACAGCACAACTACAACACAGGTGACCACAATGACAACTAACTCAACTCGCGCTGCCTGTCGCTCTCCACAGCGCTTAACACTCTTCTCATCGTCTCAGGTGTCTGCCAACACGTTAGACCAGGCCAGCGCTCAGTTCGCCGCCTCGGCCCTCGTCACCACCGAGCAAATTCTGGCTCTGAAAACCAAGGAGGAGCTGAGCCTGAGTGGTGGCGTCAACGGCATCCTAACCCCCTCAGGTACGTCATCTTGGGCAACACGCCTGGAAACACCGGAAGCTCGGAAATTGATGTTCACTGCTGGCGAGTTAAGCCGCGTCGCTCTCTGTGTGGCTCGCTCAATTATGTCGAGGCGCCACAACTGTGAATGCATCGTTGGCTCACAGGGAGAGACAAAGGAGGTACCGCTGTAGTCATTCCATTGACAGGGCTATCAAACTGGCTTTTTTTTTTTCTGTAGATACAGATATGTGTAATTTGTTTTTGTCATCTAAAAACTCTCACCACCACCTCATTTTTGAATAACCGGTTTTAGTTTGCCAAAATTGAAGATGGCTTATCTGCTCAATGTGCCGGAACCTCGTTTCCCTATTTGGAAATTCACATACTTGTTAACCCGGCGGCGGTAGGGAATACAAGCCATTGACGGTTTTATTGACTTCCAACTCTTTACAGCACGCCATAAGACGGCTATTGCGCTTGAAAATAACCCAACTCATGCTATGCCAGCCAGATAACAGTTTTGATGATGTCAGTAGCACAGTTGTCATAATTCCTGCTGTTGTTGTTTAGGTGTATACAAGGGCTTGCACCTCTCCAGCGCAGCGTCCCCCTCCCTTGCCGCTGCGGCCCCGCCCGCTACCCTGTCCAGCGCTGCCTGCCTGCACCCGGGCAGCGCCACGCCCGCCTGCAGCACGAACAGCAACAATGGCACCACCCACCACGCCGGCCCCACAACCACTAATGCCACTCAGGTCCTGCTGGGCAACAGCAACAGCCTCCGCCTGGCCGTGCCCACCGGCAAAAGGGTACATGCCCCCCGAACGCTAAGCAGCACCATGTCGGCGTCTGCCTTAAAGCTGGCGCACGCCGCTGCCGCAAACTGTCAGAAGCCCAAGGTCCCATCGGCCACTGCGGCCTCGCCGCTGGACATCGTGCCCAGGTGAGATGAACGCAAAAAGATATTTGTTTCCACCGCTGCTTAACTCATAAAATGCCAGCCAATTTAGAGCATTTTAACTCTTTTTCAAAACCACAGAAAAATTTTATTGGCTTCAATATGCAAGAAGGTGCCTTCTAACTTAATTCCTAAATGAACAGATGAGTGCATTGGTGCCATGGTTTAGAACATTGTTGCACTCCATCCTTGTCATGGTGTTTTTGCGGGCCAATATTGCCAATGTTAATGGTGCTAACATTGCATTCCACAGGGAGAACCATGAGCAGGACAAAGCGGCGCCACTCAGCAGTCTGTCTGAGAACACAATGGCCATGGAGGTGACGTAGCCCGCCCGCACACGGGACCCCATGTTATTTTTTTGTTATTTTTTTTTTTTAAAAGGTGCTATGCATCGTCCGTTAGGCTTGAACTTGAGCGGACTGACTGGACTTGACTGTGCGGCGACCGCTCTGTGGAGCCAATCGTCCACACACACACACTGTACATACATATATATGTATATGTGTGTGTCTGTATACATATATGTGTGTGTATATATATATATATACATATGTATGTGTGTATACATACATATGTACATATATTGTATATGTATATATAAAACTCCTCCACCATATTTGTTACTGTTAATAAGAGATTGTCTGTAAATTGTTAATATGGCAATTATTAAATGTACAGTACTGAATATTTGTAGGCCCCGCCCACCCGCTCCTCTTGTATATAACATAACATGACTTGAATACACAGTTGTTCATTTGTGATGTTTTGCACTCGACTTGTTGGGAAAAAAATTAAAGAGAAAGGACAAACTGCCGCTGTGCGACCAGTCTCACCACGCCCCCACCTCCTTCCCGCCAACCCTTGTCTATTTATTGTGCCGCGTTTATGTCCAATCCTCCGTTGCGACCACTCATTCTTCAACCAAACCCCCACCCGCTGTTGCACACGTCTTTTTTTACAATAAATATTTTTGTACCTCATTTTTTTTTTTCTTAACTTGATTTGTGATTTGACTCTGCAAAAAAGAAACTGTTTATTTTTTTGTGCTGGGACGTGGCAGAAAAGGACCAATCATTCATCTTCAGACAACCAACAAAAAAAAGAAGCTAATTTTGACACTTAAGAGGCGTTGTGGTCGTCGGTGTGCTGATCTTCTCTTCTGTGAAGAGTTTGGTACCTACTGCAGCTTCTCTTATTTTTTTTTTGTTGTTGAGTTTTTGTGTGTGTATGGCAGTGAGCGCCCCTTGTGTGTGTGTGTGTGTGTGTGCTGGTGTGGACACGTCAGCATCATGTGGCAAAGATGAATGGAAGTACTCCTCAAAAAAAAAAAAGTGTCACTCAATGAAATAAACATCCAGGGCATTATCACGCCTCTGCTTTCTCTATTTTTTTGTCTGCATCTTTCTGTGACTTGAACGCCGCCTCCTCCTCTGCAATATTCATGATAGACCATGGCTGGGTCATCCACTTCAAATCTCCAAGGATATATTCTTAGTTATTAATACTACTCAATTGCACTGTGGCTTTACTCCAACACAACAAAAAGCTAAAACCAATTTTTTTAACGATTTTAGTCGTGTCCTTTGCATCATATTGACAATAAATGACGTCAGTTGTCTCCATAAGTTCACCCCAAGTGAACCAAAAATCTTGCTATTTGGCATCCCCTTGTGGCCAATTTTGGTGCTGTCTTATTCTTGCACATCTTATTTTGGAGTTCCGTTTAAACAATTGAAATATGCATAACCAAAAAAAAGTACATGTTAGTTGGGGAGACATTTTTTAATAGAAATTTTCAAACAATGACCACCGAGTTCTGTAAACAGTACTTGTCAGGACAATAAATATTCGCGGGTGTTGGATACTTATTTAAAAAAAAAAAAACACATCTGTCGCTCTCAAACAGCAGAATAGATGTAAAGGTGAATTTAAAAAAAAAAAAAACGAAAAAACTCCAGATTCACACAAGCGTTGTAAAAAGTATAACCAGTGAACTTCTCTACTTAAAATAGGAATGTTAAGGATTCATATTGAAGTGTACAAACTCCTTTAAATATGAACTATTTAACAGTATGCATTCAACTAGCATACTTTTGAAAATACTAGTAGACAACCAATAGTATTGCAAGCAAAAATTAGTTGTGAGGAAAAAGTAAAATTAAGAAAGGTACTTGTGATTAAAAATACATTTTCAGAGGAATTTTTTTTTTTACAAACCAGCAATATTTGTTATACTTGGGGGGGGGGGGGTTCATATTTTTAATGCCTTTGTATGTTTTAAAAATAGTCACATTTCTTTTCAGGAGAAGTTACATACAATACTTCAGCCATATTTTTCAGGAGGAAAAGATTGTCAAGAAAGTGTAACTTTCCAAACAAGTATATATGGTTTAAATTGATGTAGGTGCATTTTTCTTTTTTCTGATTTTATTTTTTTGATGGAAAGAAAAAACATACTTGTGATTTTTTTTTTTTTTAAATGGCTATTTATGAGACTTTAAAAAAAAAATGTTTGGGAAAACAAGTCTGTTTTTTTTCTAGTTACGGGACATGAAGGAAACAAACTAGAAATATTAGTCTGGATCTGGTGACTGTATTTTCCAGATTTTTGTTGTTGTTAATGGAGCTCATATGCGACTGGACATGATCCCGGTGTTGAGTTTGAGGAAGAAGGCCTTGAGCTTGCATAGGCGGCATTTGTTCTTCTTGATGTTCTTCTTCTGGACATTCTGGTGGTTTGTCTTACCTCGGTCCTTGTCTTGGTCTTGTTCCTGGTCCTGGATCTGGTCAATCCAAGGCACCCAGGCACCGCCGTGCCGGTTGGGATGGGCACGGGGGTCGTCAGGCGGGAAGTGGACGGGCACTGCGGTGCGGTTGTAGTGGGCGAGGCGGGCCAGTAGACGGCGTACCACTTCGGGGCGCTGGTGGGAAAGGTCGCGGCGCTCGTACGGGTCGGCGCTGATGTTGAAAAGCCAAATACTTTTGACCCCCTCGCCGCCGTTTTGGCTCCGGAGCAACGGGAGCGCTCGCTCCAGGTTCCACCAGCGGCCCGCCAGTGTCGGCAGAACCTACCCCACAAAAAAACAACAAAAAAAATTTAATTAAGTTTAAAAAAATCATCAGAATAAACACGACACCAATAAATTTAAAAAATCAACTCAAATTACCACAGAAAATTGATGTTCCTCTTAATTTATCCCTGAATTTACCAAATATATTGAACCCATACAGTACACATAACTAAGATTCCCTCATTCATGATTTTTTTTCTTAAACCTTTTAGTAAAAACAAATGTTTTCCCCCCACAAAACTACAATCCTAAACAACAACAAAAAAATTGCAGAACTTATCTTCCCCAAAAAATGAGAAACTAAAAAAGTTGGTGGGGGTTGTGTACCTGCGGCGGGACCCACTCTCCATGTCCGGGGTCTCCGGTGAGCAGTTTCCAGTCTCCGACCCTGATGGCCGCCTGGACCGACGTGTCCCACACGGGCGACTCGAGGAGCGCGTTGGTGCCATCGGCTGCCGTCACGTCCTCGGAAGAAGCACGCGGAAACAAAGCCGTCGGCTGAGGAGATCGTTTGGCCTTGAGGCGCGGCTGCAGCTTGCTCTCGGTCCACGACAGGTTGTGCTCCGGACACGCCGTCCTTCTGGACTTGGACTTGGACGAGCGAGCAATGGAACGGTCCGGGCGACCTTTGAGCTCAGCGTACAACTTGTTTGTGCCTTTGGATTTTGACGACTTGAACGCAGACTTTTGCTTGGGTCGTTGCTTCAGGAGTTTCTTCTTTTTCTTCTTCCTTTTCTTGTTTAGCTTCTTAAATCCTGTGAGGAGAGAGTCTCTCGTTGAATCGAAACAAATTTCGTCATCAGACTAGTCAACACGCGAATGAACAACCAGCAGCTTTGGCTACGATCACTGCTCGTCCTCCTGGGACTTTTGGGAAATTTGTGCTAGTTGAAAAATTTTCAACAGCAACTAAACGTGGACTCTTTTTGCCAACTTGGGGTGTCACAGACTTACCTTTGGCAAGGTCGCCGGTGCGTGTGGGCGTGGGGGGCTTGTGCAGGGGGTCAATGTTGTGCAGGATCTCCTGACGAGGAGACGCTTTCCCTTCACTGATGGCGGCCCAGACATCAAAGCCATCCAGACCTTGGCTCTGCAGTAAAGGGAAAAACCACCTCGGTGCTCATGGGGCACGTTTCATTTTCAAGACGGACAGATGGGGTAGGGAAAAAAAAATAAGTTGCCATTTTTTGATGGTTACTCACCATCATGACATCTTTTTAAGATTTAAATGTGTTTGTTAAAATTTTTACATTCATGGGGAAAAAATGTATTTCTTGAAGTACTCTCTGGGGAAAATAATTCATAATTTTTGATTGTATTTGTAAAAAAAAAAAATAAATTGACATGTAAACTATGATTTATTTTCATGACTATTTTGATAGTATTAGTCATAGTAAATTAACCGAATCTTTAATTTGACAATAAATACAAACATTGTTTTTCAATGAAAAATGTATTTTAAATATCGTAGCACCAATGTAAATGTCGAATGTAGTTTAATGCCTGTGAGTACAAATTTTGGTCAGATATATACTTTGCAAGTCACACGACTCATTGTGGCTACTTGACTTTTTTTTTTTTTTTCCCCCTTCAGGCAGCCAAAATCTGGCTTCCAACCTAGCTCTGTGAGATACGCCAATAAAAGTCCAAAATTTATGTTTCAAGTCACCCTAAAAGCATCCATGAGCTCCATGTTCTGTGCGCCGCTGACATCTGAGAAGCACATTCATCTCCATTAATGTCAAATGTGCTTTTTACTTTTACGGCCACTGTGGAAAACTTGCCAATTCTCCGACACGGCTCGCTCGTACGCAGAATTAAAACGTTATCGCTACTCACCAAAGGCACTTTAAACGACACAAAAGCTTCTACAATTTCATAAAGCTGTCGAGAGCACTTGCATTTTTATACATCAAAAAGTTTAGTTTTTTTTTTTGTTAAAGAAAAAAGTAAGGGCTGCAAAATGATTATCACTATTTTGGATCAATATTGTAATTAGCTTGGGGCACCCGTTTGTTATTACCAATAATTTTTTTGGTCATTTCTTTTCAAGAAAGTTGTACTTTCATATACATGAGTTTACTTTAAAAAGTCAATCTTATGACATTTTTGTAAGTGCACTATTTCTTAAAACAAAACCTTTTGAAACATAAAAAAGTAACCTTGTAAAACACTATTGAAATAAAAACGTAAATATGTATTTTTATTTCAGAAAAAAATGTTCCATTTGTTGAAAACTAATGACTACTTCTGAAAGAGTTTGTTTTCCCTCCAGGACGTTTTATACAAACAAAAATAAATAGGATTTTTTTTTTTTTTTTTTTTTGAGTACTATATTTTCTTCAACTTTTTCCCCCAAGCCCAATGAAGAATTGTAGCACTTTTGCTGCGCCAAAATGGTCATGACATGCGACTAACCTGGCTGACGTTTCCTCCGGCGAGCGCGAGCAGAGTGGGGAACCAGTCGGTGATGTGGACGAGAGCGTTTGACACTCGCCTCCGTCGCCGTAGCAACGGACTGTGCACAAACGCCACGCCGCGGACGCCGCCCTCCCAGTAGGTGCCCTAAAAACAGCCGCAGCAGCACATCGCGAGCACAGGTATGACTTTTCGCCGATTTGGGGGTTGGTAAGTCGTCCTTTTCTGAGATTAGTACTGTGCAGTGCAAATAAGTGCTATTCTCTTGGCCGCGTTCACGTGTGGCGAGCCGTTTCGCATTACCTTTCGTCCTCGGAGCGGCCAGTTGCTCCCGCCAGTGAAGGGTTGCGCCCCGTTGTCGGTGGAGTAGACGATGACGCTGTCGCGGTACAAGCCCGACTTGCGCAGTGCGTATGTGACATTGCGCACCGCCTCGTCCACCGTTGACACCATGGCGGCAAACTTGCGGCGCGCCACGTCGGCCATGCCGCGGTACGGGTAGATGTACGACTTGGGCGGCTGCAGCGGTGTGTGTACCGCCTGCACAAAAAAAAAAATAAAAAAAACTCTTTAGGCAATTAACAAATCTTGTGCAAAATATAATTCTTGCCAAATTTGTTTTCCTGGTCGTTTGGCATTGGGTTTTAATATTTAAATGAATCATAATTAATTCATTGTAATGTCAGTAAACAAATATTAATAGAAAAAAAATTGTAAAAGTTCTTCTTGTCTTTTCTTTGTCTTTACCTGTAAGGAGAGAAGTAGGAAAATTGGTTGCCGAGTGGGATCGTGACTCTGGAGGATCTTGCGAGCTCGCTGCGTGAAGAGCGTGGTGGAGTATTTGCCCTCGTGACCCCAGGCCACGCTCTCGTTGTCGTGGAGATCATAGCCGCACAGGCCGGGGCCGTCGCACGACCCGTAACTGCGCACACGTGCCGCACACGAGCGAGCGAGTCACGTCCAATCATTTTTAGAATGTGAAACTACCATAAGCAAGCACTCGTTACCTGTAGTAGTCAACACTTCCCGTTAAGGATCCAAAGAAGGAATCGAAGCCTTTCCTGGTGGGCAGGCACGCCTTCCTGGATGCAAGACGAGAGAGCCAAGTGGGACTTAGCGAATGGGCCGTCCCACGGGTGCGGACTTAATTGCGGTGCGCTCACGTGTAGAATCCGAGATGCCACTTGCCCACCATGTGCGTGGCGTAGCCGGCCTGGCGCAGCCGCTGGGGGAGCGTGTCCAAGTAGGGGGGCAGGCAGCTGGGCTGGCTCGGCCTGATGATGGAGTGCTGAAGGCCCGTGTGGATCTGGTACCTGCCCAAACCAACAGCACTTACTTATGGGACACTAGTGTACTAGCGGTGTACTAGCGCTGTACAAATAGTGTACTAGTACCTGCCGGTGAGTAGCTGGCTTCGTGAGGGCGTGCATATGGGCTGTACGTAGTAGTTCTCCAGCTTGACACCCTCGGCCGCCAACTTGTCCAACGTGGGTGTCTTGATGCTGGGGTTGTGGTAGCCAATGTCGTTGAAGCCCTGTCCGAGAGGGGGGGGGGGTCTACATGTAATCTACGTCATCATCATCATCATCATTTTTCACATACCTGACGATTTTCTCTGAGCGCACCTCAAATCCCCACCGCTAGAAGGCAGCAGCAGCCTTAACAACATTACTTCACGCCGGTCTTGCACACCCACCTGATCGTCGATGAGGATGAAGATGATGTGCGGCTGCTTCCTGCTACCCTTCGCTGTCGTCGTCGTGTCGTTCTCGACGTCGTCGACATCGTCGTTCCCGTCATTGCGGCGCTCCTCTCGATGATCGCAGCAGCCGCAGTGCAAACGGACAACACAAAGCAACAAGAGTAGCGACGTGTTGGCGGTCGCCTGCATCTTTCCTGCAGGGGCTTCAAACATAAACATCGGATTTTACGTGAACGCACCACCAGAGGGCGCACCTCCAAAAATACTTTTAGCCAGCATTTGACTTTTTCAGGCTCAGCTTGGGCTCTTAAGAGAAGAAAAAGAATACACATATCATCACTTGATCGTTTGATTTTGTTTTTTTTTATACTTCCATGAGCCTTAAAAATACAGAAGGGAAAAATAGTACAATTAATTAGGACAAGAATAATATTCCGAAAATTAAGAATATGTGTATTTTTTTTCATGAAAGATATTTTTTTTCCTAAAGCGATATTAAAAAATATTTTTATTTCAAATTAGTTTTATTTTATAATTCAAAACTTTTCAAACTAAGCGCTTTTCAACTGTCCCTTGGAGACAAACAATGGGCTGGTGACCAGTCATACTCAAGTCATATATATTGACAAAAAAAGTGACTGGTCTCACATGTCGACAGAGAATGGACTGGTCCCCAGCCGCTGTCAAGGCACTTAAAGACAAACAATGAACTGGTCTCCACTGAATGTCAAGACGCGAATCCTGACGCGCACACACACACAAAGAACAGACTCGCTGCAGGTTGATGTAGGGCACATATTGACAAACAATTGACTGGTTACAGCCAATCATAGCGCTCAGACACATAGAGGATTGGTCGCCAGTCTTCCATGAAATGAATATGCCTGTTTGGGGAATGTGAGAGGAAGAGCACACACAAGTCGGAACGTGCAAACGCCGCACGCACAACCGAGATTCGAACCCAGAACCTCGCAACTACTAGCCAAATGTCACGTGCTAACCACTAGGGTTCTGTGCTGCCTGACATATTTATCACACAATTTCTTTAATTTATAAATCAAAAAGATAACAGATCTGATCTGCCGCGTTGCCAATTGGGATCAGTCCGAGGCAGTTGTCATTCAATCAAGTAATCAATTAGTCAATCAATCAATAATACCTAGACGTCGACCCAATGTGAGTCACTCCATTCTCGTTCTTGTTGTTCGAAGTTCGCCGAGGACGTCGCCGCATGTCCTCAAGTTTCCCAGCGAACTTTTCCTTCCTCCAAAAAGACTTTCTTCACACTCCCACTGGAAGAAAAAAAAGAGGAAAAAATCCACACTCGTCGTCACACGAACTTGATTAACATGAATTCCACCTTTATCCGCCAAAATAAAAGTCTTCCGAGAATACCAAAGCGGCAAAATGGCAAGATTAAAGCCAAAATTTAGAATGAATCATTGTTAAAAACAACACAAATAATCATTTAAATCCCACTCAGCACACGCATTGCTTGATTGCGACTCGCTAATGTTCGTAGCTAATTGTGGTTAGCGGTTAGATAGCTGTTTGCACAAATTAGACCGCCGAGCAAAGCGTTTTTTTTTTGTTTTGTTTTTTTTACGGCCACATAAAGACCAACTTCAATCATTTGACAGCGAACGTTTACCTTTTATTTTGAAAAGTCCAACCAGACTATATCCGCCGCAGCTGCCGGTATCTTTTTTTTCCGAGTGGGAAACTTGATCATTAAAAAGAGCTCCAAAATTTCATTTCACGCTGTTTTCTTTCCACACACACTGCTTCACTCGTTACTGGACACTGACGTGATAGTATTTAATGTTTGAACTTTGTTGTCTTCTTAAGTCCAACGTGAACAAATGCTGAATATGCATGCTAACAAGAAACAGGCCATCTGGCAAGGTGATGAATAATGCATGATCCATGTAATAATGAAGTACAGTCGGCCTAATCCAAACCAAATGTATTTCCAGAGCACATTGAAAAACAACCCGCTTGACCAATGTCCTTTCAAGTACACAACATTTAGTATGCAATACAATACAACTTTATTTGTAAAGCGCATTTCACAAGAAACAAAGCGTTTAACAGATTATAACATAACATAGTTTTAACTATAATTTAATATTGTAGTCGAGCGTGCATAAATAAATACTTGCACCGTAAACAATGTTTGAACCGCTTTCTCGGGCGTGCTGGAGCCTATCCCCGTCTATCCTGGAGCGCAGCATGTCCCACTGTCAATTTTACAAAACACGTTAGAGAGAGAATGTGCCGAGGGATTTATTGGAGGTGCAATATATCCTCAGGTGTCTTCACGGTAAGGAATTCTCATATGTAAAAATTCCTCTAAGGTGAGGTCAGGATTTATTTGGATCGTTTCCATGAGCATGAACTGCAAAACAAACAAAACTCTCCATATGGCTCGTCACAATTTAACGCTTATCTTTATGCGTCATGCGGTCAGTGTTGTTGAAATGTTATGAATGATTGTTACAAGTATATTGTATTTTAATACAATTATAATGAATTTACCAATGATGCATTAGACGTAACCAAAAACACGATTTAATATTTGATAAAATAAACCATTTTACATGTGTAAAATATAATAAAATATCAATTAAAGAACAGGATGGGTTAGATGTGCCCCCTGGGATTTTTTTGAATATTTTTATGAATAAATATACGTTTCGGAATAACGTAAGAATGAACGTCCATCCATCCATCCATCCATCCATTGCGTGATAACAAAACAAACTTCTGCATCACATTATGACGCCAAAGATGAGAAAGACAAATAGATAAGACACACAATTACTAGCATAAACATTTACATTATCTTGACATGATTGTCGTTGCAACAACAACAAAAAAATGATATCGCGTGTCGTGAATTAGAGCTATCGTTAACAGCCTGCTTTGATTTAGCCAGATTTTACTTCCGGCTTTTCTGCCATTTGCCTTAGGAAGACTCCAACTCCCATGATGCAACTCGGTGTGAAGTGAAGTGTGTTGATATGTAAAGTGAAGCAGCGAGGCCTCCCCTTGAAACATTTCAAATTGATGTCGTGTTCGTCATGTCGTGCGAGGAAGACTCGTCGCTGCTCTTCCTCATCGTCCAACATCTAAAGATGAAAGGCATGCTGGTCGCCGCTCAAGTGCTGGAGGAACATGTTAGCCAGGTAACACACAAAAAGGACTAAAAATGTTTGACATTTTTTAATATCCGTTTTGGGAGCGTGCCAGTTGCTATCATTTTGTTTAATGGCTGACCGGCGACGAAGAAAAGGGACAGAAAAGTAGAAACAAATGCCAATTTGGTGTTTAAACAAGGCCTTTCTGGATGGAATAGAACAAGATGTACAGTTGGGGGGTGTGTGTGTGTGTGTCAATGACCCCCTTCCCCCCCACCCCATCCGACCATTTACAGCTAGCTATTGCTAACATTGTCAAGTTTAACCAACACATAGTCGATGTTTTTCTTTCAAATATTAACTCTTTAGATCATAATGGAAGCACAACCATTTTTTAGAAAGCATCCTTTCATATTCATCTTTTTCACCTGTGTGTACAGTAAGACATTTTTATGGCATCATGTAAACTAAATGCATGTTCGTATTTTATAAGGTTGTTAAGATTCATCTATTAGCGGAGAACTAATCGATTATCAAATTAATCGCCAAATCTCTTACTAATCGAGTAATCGTTTAGAGTCCTCGTTTCACCTAAAATTGACCAATTTCTCTGATTTCAGCCTCTCAACAGAAATTATTCTTTTGATTTCTGGGTCCTTCATGAAAGTGGACTGATGGTCTTTTGTTTAATCAGAATAAGACTGATGTAAACATGTGTTTTTAATTTAGGAAACAATGCCTTTTCTCTTGTAATGTGATGCCTAGAATGACATTGTTTTTTTTTAACATGACATGATTTTACAGCATATGATAAGAATAGATCAAATATGTCACCACCTCACATGAGTTTTTTTCCTGTTGATATATTACACTTGCTGCGCAGCCGTCAGTCCATGCCAATTTGTTTTTATCCAGGTGGAGATACCCAACGCAAGCGTGAACTTACAAGACATCTACAAAGGATGGAGGAAGTAAGCTTAATTTCTGATTGAATCTTGCCAAAAATGACTGCTGTTATAATAAGCAGCACAAATTATAGTTTGGTTCATCATTCGTAGCTAAAAAGTGCTCCAGCGGCAACATGCGACGGTAATAAATTGTGCTTGGATGCACGTGTGTGTGTGTGTGTGTGTGTGTGTGTGTGTGTGTGTGCGCGCGAGCGCGTGTTTAGGCTGGGCTTGCATATCCAGCATGTCGAGCAACTAGTCGATGCCTCCAATGTGCCCTGCACCGTTGAACCTGAAGGGGGCGCTAATGAGATGCCCCCACAAGACAACAACACGGATGTTGAATCTCTGCTAGGTAAGTAATTTTTTTAAATGGTCATGTTTGCATTTTCTTTCCTAAAGATTAACTTTTGATTTAGCCTCTAGGACAGAAGGTGTGGAACACTTGAACGGATGCGACCCCAACGGCTGTCGCTCACCTCAACCTGAAGAGGAAGAACAAACCAAACCAGAGGTAAATAAAGTAATATGCGATCCATGTATGATGCAGTGCACGTCTTCAAATTAATGCTGACTGTCCACAAATGTTCAAATAACTTTGGATTCATCAGGCGGAAGTGGCCAAGCCCCAAAGTTTGACTTTCCGTTTGGTTGCACACGCATAGCTGCGCTCCACTGGCTGTAATAATGGCGCGTCTGTGTGTGCGTGCGAGTCTCAGCCAACCACAACAGTACACTTTCACATGTCTGTCTCGCCCATTTCCCCTGCTGATCATCTCCTTTGTGTCTGTACAGATTATTGCCACCAGCTGTCACATCAGAGTAAGCAGCTCCATTCGGACGTCGTCTTGCTCACTTCGCTAACTTCATTTTTTTTTTTTTTTTTACAACCTTTTGTGCAGTACACAAAAGTGACGTTGAAGCAGAAACCTATCAAGGAGCACTCAGAGTTAACTACACTTTGTCATCTTCTTTCTCCAGCAGCCAGAAGTCGTCATGGATGTCCCGTTGGAGTCGAGTGTCAATCAAACAGAGGCCACGCCCATCCCAAAGGAAGCAACCAATGATTGCTCGGATGATGAGGGCAACACCGAGGTGCAAGAAAGTACAATTGGCTTGAGCGATCAACAAGAGATGTTTTGTGCCAACGACGTCCCGTCTCCTGCAGGTTGAAACAAACACACACACACACACACACAAGGTCCTCTTTGGCACTTGGGTGCCAAGATTCGCAGGCAACTGTGAAGATGTCTCATTTTAAAAAATGATTCTTCCAAATGACTCCATGAGACTTTGTCGCCATTATATGCATTTTTGTTGGTGGAAAAAAAACAACTTAAATATGTGAAGAAAAAAAATTAAATAAAAATTTAAAAAATCAATATATGCCCTAACTGATTTTATTCTTGGAAACAGTATTTGACCTTTTTTTCTGGAAAAAGTAGGACTTTTGTTGGAAAAAAAAACTCCAGTCCAGCTTTATAAGTAAATATTACTCATGGATTTATTTATTTATTTTTTTACAAATATCTATTTTAATGAAAATACCACTATTCTCTCGTAAGATTACCCTTAAGTCTTTTTTTCATGGCAAAAAAGAAAATCCAGCCATTCATTTGTGTTTAGACGCGGACGTCACGACCGAACTGGATGAAGAGGATGTTGCCAAGGTAACAAACACTTCGAAGGATGTCAACAACAGCGTGTGTGTTGAAAAGATGGAAGTCAGTGCCGTCACAGCCCAGTCGGAGCAGGAGGACGACCAGACGGGGGCGCTGCAGTCTCCCGATGACGGTAAAAAACAATTTGGTCGTAGGCACGTAATGACATTTTTGTCCCATTTTCTGCCTTCTCAAAACGAGTGTTGTCATTTTTTTATTTTTTTTTCTAAAGAGGAGGAGCGAGATAGCCTCAATGTCGCCATCCACCTCAACATTGACATTGAGATTGACAAAAGTGAGGTTTGTCCCGCTGAAGAAGTGGCAACTCCCAAGAAGAAAAAGACGAAGACGAAGACAGCACCTGATGAGGATCAGAAGACGGCGCAGGAAAATTTGCCAGAAAAAGCTAAGAAAGGCAAGAAGAGGAAGAAGGAGGAAGACGAAAAGGAGCAGCAGGGGGTGGAGGATGACGTGGCTGCACCGGCGGAGAAGAAGAAACGAAAGAAGAAGAAGAGGAGGAAGGAAGAGGAGGAAGGAGAATGTCAGGGCACAGAGGAGGTGCAGTGTAATGAAGGTACAACAGGGGGCATCGCAGAGCCACAAAAAAAAGATGACATGCTACAAAAAGAAAAAGCAAAAGAAAAATATATTACGGCAAGAATAAACTTGTTTTCAGAAGGGGAAAAAATGTACTTTTTTCTCAGTAAGAAGTCTTAATTCTTTAAAAAAAAATTGCGGAAAAGCATCCTCTTCATTCTTCAAAAAAAAGGACTTTGAAAAATATTTCTTGGGGGAATTTATTCCTGAAAAATATGTGACTTTATTTTGTAAGAATTAAAAAAAAAATAATCCAGATTTATTCTTGTAAAAATATGACTTTATTGTTGTAATAATGACTTTGTTTCTAAAAATATGACTTTAGTCCGAGAAGAATATGCCTTGAATCTTGAAAAATCACCACTAAAAACTAAATAAAACTAATAGAAAATGTGACTTCATTCTTGAAAAAGATGACTTCAGACTGTAAAAAAAATGATTACGTCCTTAGAAAAATATAACTTATTGACAAAAGATGGCTTTATTCTGAGAAAACGGCCTTTTTTTTTTTAGTATCTTTATTGATTTTCTTTTGGGGGGGGGGGAAATTTGGGTAAAACAACCACTTTGTAGAACTTTGAAACAAATAATTGCCGACGTTTCTCTTTAACGCCACGTCTTAATTGTTACCGTTTCCTCTTCTATCCTGAAGGTGGCGCCAGTCCTCAAATCTCCTATTCCCAGAAGCGGCGTCAACGGAGGAAGCAAACGAAAATGCAAACGCAACAGCAGCTCGACGAAAGCGAGGCAGACCAAACTCCGCTGCTGAAATTCCCCAAACCAGACGTGGGTAATGCCAACTTAGAGGACGGCAAATCAAAAAAAAAGATGACTCCAGAAGAGACCGTCATAAAAGAAAAGCAGTCTCCTGCCAGCATCACCAAAAAGAAGAAGAAGACGACGACGACAGCAGCCAGTGAAGAAAAGCTTGACGATGCTGGCGACTTTTTGGATGCCGTGAGTGAGAAAAAGAAGACAAAGACGAAGAAGAGAGCAGCCAATGAGGAAGCGATTCAGGAAATGGAAAGCGGCGGGTATGCTAACGACTCATTGGAGGTGAAAAGGAGAAGGAAGAAGGACAAGAAGAAGAAAGAGGAGGAAGAGCTGGAGGTGGCCCAAAGTCACCAAACTCCTGTTTGCAAAAAAAAGAGTAAGCGTTCATTTCAAAGTTTGAAATCAAATTTAGTCCCAGTTCTAATTGATCAATTATTTGCTTCTGTTTAGGAAATAAGCTTGGCCTGCACACACTTGCGTTCATGGCTGATTAATTCCTTCTGAAACGTTACCGTTCTCCATTTTTAACAAACGATGCTTACTCACATGTTTATAATGTAACTGTTTTTACTCGTTATAGTCTTAAAAAAAAAAATGTCACTTTGAATCCAAGGCAACATAATGCTGCACGGCTCCTGCAGAGTGAGTGAGGAGGCGGAGTCTTACAACACTTTTCACACATTCAGGCGATCACAGATTTGTTCTCAGGCTATTTTAGCTCTTGAAGCGATGAGTGAAAATTGGTGAACTTAAAAATATTTGAACTGACAAGATTTTCGCCAGTGACGATTTATAATTACTGAAGATGCGCTTGCTTACATTCTACGTTTGGGCCCTTCATTGGGATTTGCTGCTGCTGTTTTTGTTGCAGAGAAGAAGAAGGTGAAGGACAAAACGGTGGATGATGAAGACGCTTGACTCACGGTAAGATACAGCGCAGCACATCATTGCAGTGCTCCAACTACTGCCCTCTAGTGGCTAGGAATGACATGTCAACAACCTCACAGCTGAAAAGTTGTAGTGATGAGGCTTTGACATTCGTTGTCCCGAGACAAATTAAAAACTAAATAATTAAATAATAGTAATAATTACAGTAAATGATAATTAAATGGAAAGATTAAATAAAATAAAAATGCCATTTCTGGAGCAATACGTGATTGACTAAGAAAGACAAAAAGACTCAACCAGAAGGAGGTGTTCTTTTTGCTCTTTGCTGGAGTTGAAAGTAAATGATTTGATTCGTGGAAAAGTATGATTATTAATTAGATATTAATCATTCCTAAAAAATACAACATTGCTATTAAAAGTTTCTTGGAAAAAAAAAACGGGCTAGTTTTGAATTAAGGACTGAAATTCTTAGAATGATACAATTTTATTTTTAAAAAAAAGGGTTAGGGTTTAGGGTTAGAATTTAATGTTTTGGGTTTCGGGTTTAGGGGTGGTGTTAGGGTTTATAGGGTTAGAGTTTAGATTTCATGGTTAGGGTTTAGAGTTAAAAGGGAACATTGACTGTGTGTGATCCTACTTTTTTGTTTCAGTGTGTTTGAAGACCACGTTGGACCACTGAAATCGTTTGTTGTTAAATGTGTCACATTATTTGTATGTATACATTTAAAAAAAAAAACTGTTCATGTAGACAGCTTGACACATGTTTTCCGTGTTGCTGGAGAAATATTTCACCTTCATTATGCAGTAAAAAATGTCAAGAATTGTTCTGGTTTTGATGGCAGCATGTCACAGGCAAGTTCCTTAGACACCTGAGAACGCTTCAAAAGTAAAAAAAAGCATTTCATGTGCGCAACCCTGAACGTGTCCTGTATTGTTTGCTCAACGCGCTGCGCTGGCGACAACTCTGAAGCTTTTTTTGGCGAGGAAAAAAAACAGAGGCTGACATTTCAAAGTAAATGTGAAGCATAAACGCCGCATCGATCCAAGTTTCAGCATTGCAGCTTTTAACGGGAGACAAAAGAACAGCAACAATAGCTCCGTGACATTTCTTGGTGGAAAAGAAACAAAAACAAATGACGCATGCCAACAAAGTTGCTCACCCTTGATTAGAGCTTTGGACACAAACTGGACACATACAAGAAATTAAAAGGGAGGGAAATGTGGAGTTTGTTCAAAAGTCTTCGCCGAGCGCCGGGAGTATGTGAAAAGTGAAAAAAAAAGAAGCAGAAAAGTCAACTGGAGAAGAAGTTCAATAAAAAATATGAACACTCATCCAATCTGTGATTGATGAACATCTGTGTCCAAATATGTTTGTCCAATTATTGAAGAATATGTGATAGGAAAGCGCTTCAGTTCTCGTTGAAGACATCCAGCAGGGGGCAGTGTTGGCGCGTGGAAGATGAGACGCACCACACACGGCAACAAAACGCACACGCGTGAGGAAATATGGAGTTGGCACAAAAGTATTGGGACACCGACAGGACGTAAAAAATAATTTCAGGAAATTATTTGGATTTTGGACGAAAGTATGTTGACACCTGCCCGACTAGAAAAAGCTGAGAAAAGGTGTAAAATGTATTGATCGGAACTGAACGTGATTTATTTATTTTTTTTTTTTTGGGGGGGGGGGCTGAAAAGGTGACATAAAAAAAAATGTGGCATAAATTATTTGAACAACAATAGAAAGTAAAAATGTGCTTGTGCGCACTAATTGTTGACCATTTAGACAGGAAAAAAATAATAATTAAAAAAAAAATCCATGGTGTGTGTGTTTTTATTTTTTTTTGTGGGCATAAAGTGAGTCACAACCTGATGTTTTCACAAGATAAACGCTGAGCTGCCATAGAAGTAGCCACCGTAGCAGATTAGCATGCTTTACACGGGACGGGCAACACATGCCGGGAATATTTATGGGCTGGAAATGTGTTTTATTGGTTTTTATCAGCGCCTGGCAGACATTTCACTTACAGTAGGGCCGGGATTCCAGTCAATACGGCCGCTGTTTGTGTTTTCTTTATTTTGCGCATGAGCATGTCCAGCCTTTGTCGGCAGCTAATCAACCTCTCGCCGCTCAGCACTCTCCAATCAATTTGGCAATGATTGTGGCGGCACAATGAAAAAAAAAACAGCGAGCTGTGGTGTTTTGTAGCTGAGGCCCTGCACAAGCATCAAGGTTACAGGAAACAGGCGGGAAATTGCAAGTCGGCAGTCGTGCGCAAACGACAGCATGTGGTGCACGCTCGGCTTTTTGTTGGCTTCGACAAAGAAATACAGTCGACCACTGCTTGAATCGCACCACGGGAAAAGCGAAGGAAAAAATGTGGGGAAAATGAAAGCACAGCAAGAGAAATGTGCAGTTTGGACAGAGAAGAAGGTAAAATAGTGACAGAAAATATTGAAAAAAATTGTTGGCACAGCTTAAAGAAAGGCAAAGTGAAGAAAATGGGAGGAAGTGAAAAGTAAAAAAAATGTGGTCAAAATGGTCACCTTGAAGGAAAAGAAACAGTGGCTAAAGATGTTGAAGGATAATCAAAATGTGAAATTGATGGAATGAGAGTGTGCTAAAGACAAAACGCTTCAAATATTCATTTAAAGTGAAACGACTTAAATACAAATAAGGAAGTGAAATAGAGAAATTAAGTGAATGACCTAAACTTAATATTTCGATTCAACTCAATTTCATACAAATGAACAAACAGTGGCAGATTTTTTAAATCCTGGACCTGACACACATTTGACATCCCCACTGCTAATTATGAGGTGGATGAACAAAAAAGAAGAATATCAAAAACAAAGTAAAAATAAGTCAGGTCAATGTCTTGCCTCTGTATCTAAACTCCATGGAAAGCGAGTGTTCAGCGTACTTTTTTTTTTTTTTTTTTTTAAATTTTTGGCTGCTAAACTGCGAAAACATTTTATCTGCTAAACCACAGCTGCTCCGCAACACGTCGGACTGAAATGACGCCGAAGCGTTCTTCTCGAAGTGTCTCGGCTAGCGACCCGCCACGCTCCGTCTAAATGTTATCAGGTGGAGGCACGGAGGTGTACAAATGGAGTGCTCCCGAGTACAAAATGGGATTTGTAAGGATTAAGCTCACGGGGAGGACACAAGGCCTTCACAGGAAAAAAAAAAAAAAAAAGGTGCACTTTGAAGCCTCACACACAATCCATGGACATGATTCCGACATCGTTTTGGATGTCGTCGAGCTTTGTGCAGCGCTGACCTTCGCCAAGGCCAAAACAATCCCCAAACTCTGTCATGACATGTTCCCCTCCAGTCCTGTAGGGGGCGCAAATGCACATTAGCGGGGACGCTAATTGACATCCGCTGCAATTATTTATTTATATTTGACAGCCTCATCTGGTTAGTAACAGCTTCGCGAATTAACTAAAACTAACTAATTAATTGCCAGACTAACAACAACTTTGGCAGCTACTTAACTCAGCAAATGATTAGTTACCAAACTAATCACTATGACCGAACTAACAAATTTTGTAAAGCAGCCAACCAACCCAACAATAACTATCAAACAAAGAAATGAGGAGAAAAAAAGTTGATTGTGTTATTCAAGCTTGGTATTTTTTATTCAATTGTAATTTCATACTATGAATCAATAGCGTATATGACGTAAGGGACAAGCTTTTTTTTTCGAATAAAATTCTGATTTAAAAAAACAGATTTGTATTTTTATCTTTTATTTTTTTCTGAGGCAACACCCTCTAAAAAGAAATTCCTGGAACAGTACATATAGATACTCTCAGGATGCATTGTTCAATTTTGATTCTTCCTTGTCGCTAACATGCTAACATATCTTTGACAGGCGGTAGGAAAAATGCATGCAAGCGCGGAGACGACATACCAGGCTAACTAATTAAATTGATTTAGCTATTTAGCCAGCTATATGGCTAAAATTGAAAGATTTAAAAGAAACAGTGAGCTCCAAACCGACCGGCAAGTTGATCCCGAAGGTGATCGTCGACTTTGTAGTACAAAGACGTCAATCACATGCAGCTTTATCTCTCTTCCAGGAACATTTCGTCACTTTTCTCCTTTTTTTATTCTTTTCCAAACAAGCTCGTCTCCGCTGACCCGTGTCAAGAATATTTTGCTGCCTTTTGTCCTTGTTTGTCTTTTTATGGCTCCATCCCCACGCTGATGAAAATCCCCAAACGCCGGCGGGTGCAACGAGTCCCTGGCAAGCATTTACTTCCACCAACTGCCACTTTTTATTCGCCTGTGAAATGGGCTGCTGTTGTCGGAGCCGAGTCGAGCCGAGCCGAGCCGAACAGAGCCGAACAGAGCCTCGATCACTTTGCCGAGATAATCGGGCAATTTGTTCTTTATCTCTTGTTGAATTTCGACGAGGCTCTTCATATACGGAAGCACACAAACAACCCTTACAGGAAAATAAAAGACGATTATGATTCATATGCACATTTGGTTAAGGGCTCATGCGTTCTCTCGTGTACAAAACGCTCTCTAGTTAAGTCATTTGCAGAATTATAAATGTATCAATGCATTATCAATTTTTATTTAAAATTCTTATAATGAATTCTATTAATATTCATGAAGAATACATTTTTAAATCAAATGTAGGTTGTATTCATTAGTTTTGTGTATGTTTGCCCAAATTCAGTAAAGTACAGCAAAGAACAAAGTCAGCTGGAGTTGATTTTGAGCTCATTATTTGCACGCACGCACACAAACGGCGGGGGGGGGAGTCCGAAGAATATGCATGTGGTTTTGTTGAAAGGGAAACAAACATTAGCGCACCTAAAGAAGTTCACAAGGTCAAAGACGAAAACAAATAAGCGAGCCTTTATCTTTCTGCTGCAGCTTAATTGTTTACTCTGCAGCATCTGTGCACACTGGACACATTTTTAATTCAACTTTTAACGGTGCATGCTCACACACACGCACACACAGGCACGCACGCGCAGAGAGAGAGAGAAAGTGCTCCGTGGTTCGACAAAGAAGTTCCAATGAGTAAAAAGCTTAAAACCTTAACATGGGCTTGACACCCTAACTTGAAACCCTAACCCGTATTTGAATCAACAATAAGATGAGGTTAAGGCTCTAATTTGAAACTCTTGGGTTTTTAAAATCCTAACTCAGTTTTGAGACCCTAACCTAAGCTTCAAATCCTGATTTGAAACCCTAATCTTTGCTTGAAACCCGAATTTGGAAGCCCAGTCTTTGCCTGTCTCTCTTCCTCGTTTCACCTTGCCTCTCTGAAGGATTAGCAAAGCTGTTCATTACTACGCCAGTCAGACTTAACCAAATCCTTTTTTTTTCTTCGTCCAACTCGCAGCTAAAAGCTTCCCGATAAGAAAGCAAAAGAAAGAGCAAGAGAGCAAAATCAATGTGCACTTGAACGGTCGACGACGTGAACGCTGGCAGGCTGGAGATATATCTTTTTTTCCGCCTCAACCACCATCATCATCACAATCATAATCATCAACTTCACGGCGAGCCGTTTCCCCGGGGTTCTTTTTTCCCGTTGGAGATGCGAGTGTTTATCTCCGCACTGGAGGGGCTCCCGACTCGTTTGTCTGATTGGACCTCACGTCCGTTTTCACGTTTTCCTCAACAACGGCAACGGCGGCAACAAAAACGATTTTACGGTTAGGGTCAGTGTTAAACTCATTTACTGCCATTGGCAGTTATGTCAAAAATGAGAACTGGCAATGAAGGAGGTTACTCGACGTAACCAACTAATCAGTCAGCTCACCAAACAATGCGCCAACCAAAAAACTTGTTTGATTCAGCAGCATGAAATTTGGAAACCATAATTCGACCCACAAAAAAAGTGTCAAGAAGTTTCGCCATAAAAAAAAAAAAAAGGAAATCCGCCATATTGGTTCAAAGCGGCCATTTTAAGCTCACATTTCCAGGTCGCGTTCAAACACAAACTTGCGACCAAACGAGCACGCGTTTGACTTTCCGTCGTCGCGAGTGAGCCGAGCATGGTGGCCAAGTGACTTGAAAGAGTCTCCCTGAAGTCGACTACATGAAAGTACACAAGGTCGCCGTGTACCGCTTGTTGTGCTCCCCATTGTGCTCGATGACGCTGCAGATATGCGCTTTGTCCTCACACCCTGAAGAGACGCGCTTGGCGCGATACGATAAGAAAAAGCCACCTCATATTTCATCGCAGGTGCCACACTGCATATTAGACACAAAGAAAGAAATCAATGGCAAAAGGACTTCAGGGCGGGAAGAATGTGGCTGATAATAAGGAGAACAGACCTCCACCAAGGCAAGGAAAGCAAAACGTCCGACCTGCGCTTTACGTCACCTCAATCACAAATAGATCAACACAAACGGCATCGGAGAAACATTAGCGAATGCGAAGGGCGACGAGGCCTCCAGGGCGCAAGTCAAAATCGGGGGAAAAAAAAAAATCCCATTCAATGTCATTCCTAAACACATTTTAATAGTTAGTCCTGCTATTAAGTTCGGAAAAAGAGGCATCAGGAAGTAGGCGATGATGTTCTCGAGAATTGAATTGAACTCGGACGGTTCATTCCCCCGTTTTCTTGACGACTGCGTGAAACCTTCTGGACGCCGCCGGGCACGTTAGCACGCCTCATTAGCCGCAAAAATCAACCCATAGCCAAACTGCAGAATAACAATTTGTGGAAGAGGCCGCAAAATCACGCCAATTTCTTGTCAACAATTGGATCGCAAAAGTTGCTTTTTTTTTTTTGCTTCCCTTCACGAGAGAGCATTAGCCGTTAGCAACGTTAGCATTGGCAAGAACGGAAACGCAATCAGTGCAAATGATGGGTTGTGTCAAAGCGATCCATGTAAATGCAACAAGTTACATCACGAGATTTGCTCACAAACAAGTGACATTAAGCCCAAAAAAAAAAATAAAATTAAAAAAAAGGTGAAAATGGCAACGTGAGGCCAGAAAAAAAAAAAAGCTTTTTTCTCGGTAAGCAGTTGGATGTATGACATGCTCATATTCATTCCTAACATTGTAAACAATTGGAAGACATAAAAAAAAAATAATTGGAAGACGTAAAAAAAAAAATAAATAAATAATTGGAAGACGTTTAAAAAAAAAAGTAATTGGAAGATGCTTCAGTGTTAAGGTAAGCCAAATTTCGTATTAGCGTGAAACGAAAATATCATGCGAGGCGAAGTGGCGCCTATTTAACAACGTGATGTGATGGATGAAAGTCGTCACAATGGTTGAAAAGAACCAAACGGTCACATGCAGGACTAACAATGTGATTTCCTGGCGCCACGCTCCAAAAAGATTCGCTGACGCTGCAGACACTTTGTCCACCTGTGCACTTTTGTAGCGGGCAGACGCTATTTTTCACTTTATGATCGTTGTCTCCCCGCCGTCTCGTCCCAAAGCAATATGCCGGCGGTGGAAGCGGCTACAAAACATCCGTCATCTCGCCATTTTCCTCCAGCGTGACTCATTTATGAGCCAAAGTTGCAATTGCAATCAACATTCTTCAAGAAAAAGGTTGATCTTCACATCAAACTTAGCAAACAAGGATGAACCCGAGACCAAAAATGAGCAAAGTTTACGCAACTTCACATCGATGGGATTGGCTGTGGATGGCATCGGCGGATATTTTGCATAGTATGCAAAATTGGTGATTGCCAATCGATCAGACATTCATTGATCAGACGCGCAGAAAAAGACAACACACACAATCACGCCGACGCAAGGGATGTTTTGTACAAACTTTTTTTTTTTTTAAAAACAGCATGTTCAAAAAATTTCAAATTCTGTCCTTGTGTTGGATGATTCTCATTCATTTTCAGAGACTTTTTAGGGTTTGATTGTTGTTAGAATTTGCCAATGAATTTCAACGTGCATATTCCTGGACCGACTGTACAGAAAATGAACAAGTTGTTTAATCAAATTGGATTATTTTTTTTTTATTTTATTTTATTTTATTTTTTTTATTAAATCCTGTTGGTGTAAAGCCCAACAAAAGCAACCGACAAACAGTTGCGTTCAAGAGCAAACCAAGCTTATGCTGCATGTCAATTTCTAATAATAATAAGGTCCAAAACTAAAGTTATGATTTTTGCCCGAGGTCATAAAACAACAATCAATGCATTGGACATTATTAATGCAAGAGGATTGACACACTCAGACACACGCACACGCACACGCACTCCACCCCCCGCCCCCACACACATACGCAGTTATGCGTTATGACTGCTGCTTATTCACCAATTGACGTTCTTTTTGCTCCACAGAGTATTGTTTACATGAAAAAAAAACATGTGTTTTTGAATGTTAAGCGCGTGCGTGGTGTAGAAGAGATGGGGTTTGTGTTGTGTAAGAGATGTAATCCCCTTCCTGGCAAAAAATCCGCATAAAAACCACAAAGCAAGTGGAGTCGCTGTGTTTTTTTTTTTTTTGCTTTATTCAATCAATACACTGCTAAAAATTCATACGCACATGCACGCTTTGAATGCTGAATGCAGGTTGGTCTCTTAAATCGTCTTTTCTCTCCAAACAGCAAACGTGTGAAGAAAGATGTAAATTCCCGCATTTCCTCACTGCTCTTTTTATGAGCACACTTAAGCTGCTTTCATTGGACTTAGTTGAATATATTTGGACGCCTACGCAAAGACAAGAAAATAAAGTGTTGGGATGCCTACACAAAGTGAAAACGTGGACTTGGTACAAAAGTATTGAAGCAAAAATACGTGTGGAAAAATATCTGGACATGCAAGTGGTGAAAATGTGGAGTTGGACTGACACCTACTTGAAAGGCAAAGTGCTAATTACATGCTAATTAGCATAACTGGTGTAAATGTTGTAAGTTACAATTTGCCGCAGGACGAAATGTTTGACAATGACAAATGCAACGCTGAAGAAAGAGTAAGTAACAGAAATAATTTTCCACACAAGAAAGTTGAGATTAACGAGATGTGAATACGTCATTTTGCTCACATCAGGATGAACGCCCCCCCCCCCCCCCCGGACCCCCCAATGATGGCTTCCACATCATCGTGTGCACATCCCATTAGCGAGCGAAAATGACTGCGCATTGTTTTTCTTCATATCAAGCATCGTGGCCACGCCGGGTCATTAATTCCTGCGATTGGAATCTGAGCGCGGCGACAAGCGGCACCAGAAGGCTCCAAAAGTGAGAAGGAATCGCGGTGTGTTTTGTGTGCGAGCTGAGCCACACGCACACACAGAAAAAAATAAAAACGACACAGCAGTGACGTGTCGCATCCTCTACACGCTTTTGTTTCTCTGACTCAAATGCGAGCCGCCCGGCGAGGCCTCAAGAGTGTCGGCTGACAACTCAGCGCTGCCGAGTTGTTGGGGAAAAAAAGATGACTTGCTGGAGGCGGCGCCAAACGCACGTACACGTACACGCTCACGGTGCGATGCTGAGGGCGGCGCATACCCCCCCCCCTACCGTACTACAATAAAGTGTAATTGCACCTCCACTCCAGAAGATGGCAGTGGCGCTCTCCTTGCCCACTGTGTGCAGCGAGTATTAACTCTACGGCGTAGGTTTGTTTTGCAACGAAAATGCGGTTATTTAAAGTTGCGGCGGAGAGTCGGTGGTGGTGGGGGGACGAGAATTGTTCTCTTCTTGCTGAAAAGGGGGCGTAACAGAAAATAGTTGAGAAGCACTATACTAGATAAACGACATTTCTTTTTTCAAGCAGAAGAGGACATTTTGCTTGCTTGATTTGAAACACTTGGCACTCATTGAGCACATTCTTCTTTTCTGATGCGCTGGTGGCATCTCTGCAAAGGGCACCACCATCTCTTAATCAGCCAAGAAGGAAACACTCTCCTTACTCACACACACACGCACGCACACACAAAGGTCAGCATCACTAAGTTTTGTTGTTTGAACGGAAAGGTCAGGAAAATGTCAACACTCGTGTTGAAAACTCTCCCCAAAACAAAAAAAACTTTTGGCTGACAATTTCACTTATTTGTGGTTTCTGTGCTCTTTCTGTAATGTACTGAAGTGCCACAAGGTGGTGCCAAACCCCTGCATAAAGACAAACGAAGTAAAATAGAGATCACAAAGGCGATGCATCTCAACTAAAAGTTCTTTGTATGTCGGGAGGTGTAACCTGGGTTGTTAGTGGAAATTATACAGTCTTGGCCACTGGGAAAAAGTATTCACGCCAAATTGAAATGTGCCAGCCCTTTGTAATAAAATAATTCATTTAAAATTAATAAGATGGAATTAATTGATCAATAATACAGAAATTTTTTTTATCACGGAATATTATTATATATAATCATTTATAAAAGGAGAGTAATAACATAATTGAATGAAATGTAAAGACAAACATTTTTTGGCTTCAATTCAGAGGTCATTGTTAGCAGCTCCTTCTGACTTTGCGTACTGAGAAATCCCAACAGCCGAGCGTGGAAATTAGCCGCGTTGCCGACTAGCAGCGCTAATGAAGCCGAGCCGCTGCTTGGCTCGCTTGGCTGACTGCTGGTTCAAAGGGCTAACGAGCTATTTGAGAGCTTGCACACTCACCTTCCCCCTCAAAAATTATTCTGTGAAGATTCTCAATCTTTTTTTTCCGTTTAACCTTTCCAACACTTTTTAATTTCTCTTTTTTAATTTCTCCAGCACGGGCGTAGTGTTAAATAGCAGCGGGTCAGCAAACTCCTTTAGGAGTAATTAGCTGCGGAATATGGTTAGCATTTAATCTCGGCCGGCATGACCTCGGCAAAGACAAAAAAATCATAAAAGCATTCGAGCGTCATCTGTTTGCTTTTTTAGTGCTAATGAACAAACGCTGACGCTGTTGTGTTGCCACTCGCCGGTTCAAAGTGTTAATTGTGATTAGAGTAAAAACCTCGAGATGCTTTCCTCTCTCATCGGTCGGCCTGTAAAAATAAACGAGTTATTAAACAACTTCATATCGCCGTCGTAAAATGGGGGAAAAATGCAGCAAAAACAATAATAAAAGCTCTAAAGTAGTTATTTTAAAAGTCAAACTTTAAAAGTCACAGCTTGAGTGAGTCGGCGGCTAAGCTAACAGCGCTAATCTTCTTGATTTGGAAGCTAAGTTTGCGTTTACGCGTCAAGATTAGGAAATAGGCCATTTTAAAAAAAAATTATAAATACCTAAATACCTTAAAATGACAATGAAAAGCTGAATGTTTGTCTTTATGAAGTTTTGCGATATACTGTACCAACAATGTTTCCAGTTAGAAAAAAAGGGAATGATCATTTTGAGGGTCGAACTGTCAACCTCATGATAAACGTTTCATACAAGTGTTAAAAATTGTTTTCAACTTTTCGTACTTTTAAATGTATGTCGAGGAATTGGTGGAAAAAAGTAACAATGACAACTTAATATGGAAAATTAAAATGAATAAATACAAACTAAAAGACTTTCTTCAGGTTTCCGATTTGGCGAAAAGTATCCGAGAATGTCTTCTTGAAACCAAATTGGCAGATTTGCTGGGTCGTTTAGGGCATGGCACTTGAAATATTTTGTGGGTCTAGTCATGATAGAAATAGCAACTTGAAATTTGGTAGACAAGTGAAACTGCATTTTCCCAAAATCTTTCGGGGCACTTTGTAGAAATTTTCCTGTATTTTAGATGACAAAAGATTTCATGAGCCTTGATTTGCATCGTTTCTCCCCAATTTTATTGGATGGGATGAAGTGAAACTGCAGATTATCTTTTTCCAGATCTTTTATTGCAGTTTAATGGAGCCAAGAGCACTTTATTGCGATGACACGTTTAATAATGTCACAATTAATGATGTCACAATCATCCTTTGACCCGACAGCTAAAACGTTGACGTCGTCGCTGAGTGATCACGATTGCTTTCTTGGTCTGGTTTTACGTTTTTGTTTTTTTTTTTCAAACACCTTAGGCATTATAATTCTTATTTTCATATTTGAATTCTCTGTACAATACAAGTGTCAAATTCCCACTCCCACATGCACAAAAACTGTACAAACAAATTCGGAGAAGTGTTTTGAAGTTAAAATGGACAAGTGAGGCAGGAATTCCCATGAAAGGTGATTCATTAAGCGCTTTTGTTAACGGATTAAAAAAAAAAAAGAAAAGAAAAGAAAGGAAAATAGAACATAATCATCAGATAAAGAGATGATGGATGGAGTGTTTTTAAACAGACACATAAAAAGCCAATTAAATTGAACATGATAAATTTATGTATTGAAAATGTGAAATAATTGATCGCATTGTTCATTAGTGATATTGTAACATTTTTTCATACACGTACGTATATATTTCATGACCATTTCTTGCCATCTAATTTTTTTTTTATGACTATTTCATGATACCGATATGTTATTTAATGGAATTTTAAATGATTTAACCAATTTAGATTTCTATGGCATTATTTAATGGTAATTGTATTTATCTTGTTTTATTGAATGAAGCTTTTATTTATTCTTATGGCATTTTTTTTTAAATTGATTGCATGTTTTAATTGCATTAGCTCCTGGAATTTCAAATTTTGTATTTATTTTAAAAGCCATCTAATGAAATCTATCAGTTTCAGTAGCATTTTAAATTTAATGACATAATCATTGCGTGTCCTTTTAAATCGTCATGAAGCTTTGGTTTTAAATTCAACCAATCAGATCGCCCCAAAAAAAAACAAACCACAATTGTGGTGCACCACAGACACGTCATGAATAAAATCAAAGACATGTCATTAAATCACAAAAAATGTGAAGAAATTAAATGACAATGGCATGAAATAAAGTGGTCAAGGGAAAAAAAATAGATTTAACAATTAAATAAATGAATTACTGCACATTTTAATAAATGTTTTATGATTTCTTTAATTGGCTTGATATGCGTTTAATTTTGGTGGCTCCATTAGGTGAAAGAGTTCCTCCAGTAAATAAGATGCGTTGCCTTTTTTGTTCCTTTAAAAGTTCGTCTCGGATCCACAATGAGCAATTCTCTTGGTCTCGGCAGGTTTGTGTTATTTTTTTTACGTTAGAATCCAGTGTCAGGAAAGTTAGTCCAAAGTGCGAAGAGTGGTTTTGGTGTCGTCAGATCGCCGGCGCTCCTGGCCGTTGTCTACCTTCCAAACAGGTTGTCGTACTCCAGCAGGATGAGCTCCACAATCTGGTTCTGGTAGACCATATGGACCGCCATGTTCCACGTCTCCGTCTCGGGCCGCAGCAACGTCGGGCCGAACACGATGGCCACGCTCTGGTTGGTCATGCGGTTCTCTTCGCCATGCTCGATCACCCTGAACACGCCACACCGAAGAGAACGGAGACATTTTCATCGATGGATGTTTGGAAGCGTTCAAGTTGGTGTGGTACAATTTGGAAGTTTTGACCAGTTGTGGGGAGAATACATAAAAAAAAAAGATCCTGTGTGATGTTTTGGTGTCTTCATATTTAAATTCGGTTAACTTGCAGTGAAAAGATTGCCACAACCGCTTTGAAAAGGTTTCGTGGCGGCGGCAAATTTATTCATCGTCAGCCTAAAACATTTTTATTTCCATTATTTGTCATGGGGAACAATTTTAAAAGCAATCAAAAATGTAAAGAAATTTAAAAACTGTTAAACATTAAAAATACATAAACGTATTCTGTAAACGTATTAAACTATTTTTATAAAAACCATTGAGAGCTTCCTCTCATGCAGTCGTCCCCAACCACCAGATAAGAAAAAAAAACAAAAAAAACACTTGAAGTAATTCAAGTTTATTCATAATCCAAGGCTAAAAATTTTTTGACAAGTGACAGGTTTCTCTCAGATGCTAATCGTCTCGACCGCGTAATGCTAATATTAAAACCACAAGCTACAACTGATGTGTTTGCAAAGTGTTTCTTTGCAATGGGGAAAAAGACCCAGTGAGGATTCAACACGGGAGCCGAAGGCCAAGAAGAAAAAGAAAGGTGTATTTCCAAGACAATAGCAGGCGACCTACCAAATATGGATTTATCGCAACAGGTGATTCCCACGCTCCAAGCCCGTGGCGAGCGGCTCTCCACTGAGTCAATGAAGCCTTCAAAACTGATTTGTCAACAAATGCAAGTGCTTTGAGAGCGTTATGCATACTTGGCGGCTGAGCGCATTGCTAAGGTTTTATAGCCATTCAATATTGGTGAAAAGAATTTTTCTTTTAAAAATTCACATCGATGATGTTGCATCATCACAACTAACCACGACCACCCTAGGTGTGGGAGCATTGCGCTAATTAACATTTTTACAGATTACATTTTTATATGAATACGTTTTCAAGCCGTGCAAATCAGTAAAATCGTCAGTTAAATCAATCAAAAGCCCACGGTGCATGTTCATGAACAAATTGCATATCAATTTCCGTACTTGCGGAGGTGCTTGAAGAGGGCCTGCATGGTGTCGTGGTTGGGCTCGGGCAGCTGTCGGACGAGTTCTTTAATGGCGTGCACCCGCTGCTTGTAGTCTGGAATCTCTGCGAGTTGAGAATGAAAAGATCATCAGTGACTGACAGTGACCGGGGGGTGAAGACAAAGGCAAAGGCTTGCGTAATGATTGCAAATGTTGTGATAATGATTGCGTTGACTCTCTCTGGTCTCGTAAATCTTAATTGGAGGGCAGCTCTTGAGCGCAACGCAAGGAAATGAAATGAAATTCAAGTCAAGTAAAAAGCATTTCACATTGACTCAAATAAAATTGCTCAATTAGGTCCAAGAGCAACAGTCTAAGAATTATTGGATCATAAAAAAATTCATAGCAAAAAAACTATAAGGATAAATACACTGTAAAATAAATAAATAAATACAATTTGAGCGACGTGCAAAAAAAATAAAATAAAAAAAAAGGTAAAATATGAGTGAAATTATTTTTAAAAAAGGATTCTAAAAATTACTATTAATCCATGTAAATAAAAAATAAAATAAAATTAATAATAATGAACATAAATTAAAATATAAAAAGTATCCACATGTGAAGAAAATACTTGGTCACAAAACATTTTTAAAAAAATAAATTAAACGTATGTAAAACCTGAAAAACACTTAAAAAAAAAAAAAAAAAAAATGAAGAGCCATGTGGAAAACATGCTGACATTTTTAGAAATATCGTTATACGTGAAATCTACACTATGAATTGCGTATTTCTGGAGACGAGCACTCACTGATGGCGCCGACAAAGTCGTGGAAGAGCGTGTAGGTGAAGAGCGGCTCGGGAAGCTCCCTGAAGAACATCTTCAGGGCTCCGGTGGTCACGTGGATATCCTCCCACTTGCCGTCAGACAGGCTCACCTTTTCATCTGTGCGCCGCCACGGCAACAGCCAGAAATAAATAAATAGCTGCGAAAAACAACAACACGGGGGACTCACCGTGATTGACAGCAAAGCGCAGCTTCTGGATGAGGGCCAAGTTCCCGCTGACCCTATAGAGGCCGTCGATGTGCAGACCTGCCGGAACCCCCCCCAAAAAGTAAAAAAGATAGGAAGAAGAGTGAAAAAAAATATTTATATATATGAAAAGGATTGCGCGGCGTGTCGTCAGACAGGTGGCGCCGCGGGACGCACCGTTACTTTCCACGTGCTCCATGCACATCCTGACAAAGGAGGGCACCGTGCTGTTCTCCCGCTGGCACAGGCTGGACAGGCCGCATCCAAATACCTGATCTGTGCACACACAAATACTGTCTGGATGAAAAACATTCACAAAAATGTTTTTGTTTGACTCAAGTTTGGGCTAACTCTTCCCCTTGCCGACTTGACTTTTCGCCTTTCCCGTCTTCTGGCGAATGATCAAACGTGGCCGTCAGGCTCCGCCCACACGCAATGACGAAAACTCAATTTACAATTTTATGTTGTCTGTCCCTCTAGTTGTCTGCGGTACAAATTTTTAAGCAATCTTTGAAGGACTGCTGCTAAAAGCCAAAAAGGAGCCTAAAATGTCCGATTTGAACCAAAACGACAGACTTCCTGTTCAGTTTACGGCCTGTAATCATGGTCGACGTGCATTCCAAATTTGACGAAACTTGCTTGAGGGGCTGAATTTCCATAAATGTGATGATTAATTATGAATGCAGACTTGACTTCCGGAAATTGCCAACGTGAGCCTAAAGTGGCCGTTTGGAACTTTTAATAGCGGACTTCCGATGTTCCTTTCCAGCATGGCTTCTGGGGGCTTTTTTTGTGGGTCGACTCAGGATAGACAAGCCGAGCAAATATTATGCTACTGAGTCCAAACTGACTTCAAGGATTGAATCTGTTTAAAAATGAACTGAGTTACTACATAATTATTTGGAGTTTTATAGTGAGTCATCAAAGTTCACCGTCACGCTCCTCCGAAACTCACTGACAATATGTTACACGGTCGGCAGTTTTAAGTTGCCCATCTGTCGGGTAGACATGCTCCAAATTCAGTTGCAATCAGACAAAATTCTTGGACAAAATTGTCTCCGGAAAATGTCGACCTGAAATGGGCGATTAGAACCAACAGGGAAAGACTCCGTGTTCATTTTTGCGATGTGAGATCCTGAGATTTTTTTTTTGTGGGTTGATTCCTGATAGAAAAGCTACCAAATTTCATGAAGCTAAGTGCATCAAGGAGTTTGTCTCACAAAACTCTGGAAACAGCGGAAATGACTTTAAAATGGAATATGCCTTTTGGGTATGGCTTTTTGAGACTTTTTTTGTGGGTCTACCCATGATGGAAATGTCTACCAAATTCCATATTTCTACGTAAAACTGGCTTCACACGCTGAATTTTCCAAACTGTATTAAGCTATTGAGTTTCGTGTTTTATGGCAATACATCAAAATTTGCCGCCAAAATGGTTGGCTTCTTGCATCTTTTACAGCATGTATTCTTGAGAGTATATATATATATTTTTTTTTTTGTGGGGCTACTTGCGACATGACTCATAGACATGCCTCCTAAAATCATGACGCTACGTGCAACTGGCTTTAGAGGGTTGATGTTTTCAGGTTTTAAACATCGAGCTTAGTTATTATTGGCGAATAAACCAAACAAAAACCGTTTGGGACGGTACCTTTAATGTAGCCTTTGTCTCTGACGGCCTGCATGGTGGGCCGGCGCGTCAGAAACTTTTTCAGCTTGTGTTTGGTCTTCTTATTGTCTGTCCCGTCCACGCTGCTCGACGTCTTCATGGCTGCGCAGAAAGTAGAGACCAAAATCAGACTGCGGCTTTTTATCGCCACGACGAAGCGGCGGGAATCAAGCATGATAACGTCTTGTTGGACAAAAAACGGAGACATTTGCTTTCAAGACGCCTCCTGCAGGAGAATCTCAAACTCGTCTGCAGTAGAATTTGACATTGAAGGAGACGTACGTCTGCCTTTCTTTGAGTCTCTGCGTTCTTTCTCCTTGTCTTGCTTTTCTACTCCGGGTGACTCAGGCATGTCCTCTTCAATGGCTTCATCAGACTCACATGCCTGAAAAAAAACACACAAAACGAGTCAGCGAGTCACCTCGAAATTCATCGCTCGACTTTGACAATTTTCCTCCTTTGTAAGCCAGTGGCTTGCAAAGTGAAGTTAATGCAACAAAACCGCTGAGTCGGGAGTTTTCCGAGAAGCAGCGAATGTAACGTTTTACTCGCTTTTAGGGACGTCAATGAAGGACGAACTGTTAATTATCGCGCAAGTTTGACTATAAACTTTAGGCTCTGCAGCTTAAGCAACAATGCAGCTTAGTTTTGAGACGTTTGCTTTCCTCCTCAGCTCAATAGAGAAAATTCAACATCGATGCTCCTTTTGAGGTTGTTTTCTCACGCTGACAGGCAGCAGCTCTTTTTTGACACTTTTTTGGAATATTTGACTGTGACGCAGCATTCTGCTCTATTCTTTTTATGCATTTTCATTTTGTCAAATTGTCTTTGGCTTTTTTTTAGCCTGATGCTGATATTTGGCTCAGCAATTAATCATCCGGTTAATCTTTTTTTTTTTTTAATTAATATAATATCGTGCACTTCCAACAATCAAGAATTTCACAACCGTGTCGGACGCATCCGCAGTTGAGTAGATCGGAATGTGGAAATGTGGTACTTGGTGGTCCTTACCGGACTGCTGACGGTGTCCCTTAGCGCTCGGTACCACTCACTGATGAGGACGTCGTTTTCCGACTGGATCAGCAGTTCCGTACCCTGTCGGGTCTTCAGCTGCGGATGAGGTGCAAGCATTAGCAATGAAGAATTAGAAGACATGTTCAACCCTATTTCTAATAATTGTTCAAATTTGTCTGAGTGGCCGAGGAAATTGCTGTTTCATTTGACACTTGACAGCACACAATTGCGTACAATCGATAAAATGTACATTTTTTTGATACCCTTTTAAGTTCAGTTTAAAGTCAAATGAAGTCCACCTCTATGACATGTTTCTTGCTGGATTTGTCCTTGGAGGCCCAATCCACCGAGCCGCCTTTCAGGTCCACCGTGAACTCGGGTTTGGACTGACCGCCGCCAAACTGTGCGCATGCAAGAGAAGATAGCGGACACTCACACCCAGCAAAATGATAGCCGTTGATTTTATTGAAGGTTTGATTGACGCACCCAGCTGGTGCCGCCTCCCTGGCCCTTGGCGAAGAGCAGCGTGGAGCCTTGTAAAACCGTCCAGGAGGAAGTCCAATTCTTCCTACGATGGATAGCCCACAAACGCTGCTCAAGTCCGCACAATAGAAACCGTAAAATGTCAATGAAAAGTTGTACTCACCGAACTTTCTTGCCATTCTCTGTGATCTTTGTCACATTGAGCACGCCGCACTTTTCCGAGGGCTGAACACGGAGAAAAGAAAGAAGAAGAAGAAAAAAAAAAAAAGATAAAACAGAGCAAGCGGGCAGCTTAGACATGCGTTTTAAAAACAAGCATTGATCATCACAGCGGGATGGCTTCATTTCAACACCACCGACAACAACAGCAGCGGACACGTCAAAAGTGGCAACACCACCACCCAAACAAAGCCCTGCAAAGAAAAAGCTCTCCTCTTTGAACTGCGTTCAGGAAAGAAGCGAAAAGACAACACGTGTGACACGAATGCGTACACACGCCAGCAGGCAAATTAAAGAAAAAGCAAGCTTGCTTGATCAAAGGAACGCAACGTCGGCCCAAAGCAGCAGCAGCAATACATTGACAACATCCCATCCACCACAAGTATTGCGATACTATTACATAAGATGTAATACGGTTCACTACAAATGAATTATGATTCACCCCAATTGTGATACGATTCACACAAATTCTGTTACGATTCACTCCGACGCCGATCAAATAAGACGATCTAATTGACTTGGACTCCAATTATTGATACAATCGTAAACGAGTCACTTTGGATGGAGTTATCATCATCAGTGACAATTCGATACGATTCACTCGACACAATCAATCTACGTTACTCGAATTAGGACATTACGAGTGACTAATTACAATCTGACGATCGGATTCAATTCAGTCCAACTATCATTCCAATTAAGTTACAGTCAATACAATTCACTCAGATGACCTCGCGATACGATTCCCTCCCTCTTCACAATTAAGAGGGTTCACGCCGATTAGATCCATACGATTCACCGATTGCGATCTGATACGATTCACAACAATTACAATACGATTCACCGATTGCGATCGGATACGATTCACAACAATTACAATACGATTCATCGATTGCGATCGGATACGATTCACAACAATTACAATTCACAAAAATAGTCATCCGGCATGATTGACTCCAATTATGATCATAAACAACTCATAGTAATTATGTTACATACGATTCACTCCAATTATGTTACAATTCTATATGATTTGATTCCTTTCAATTTCGATGTCATTGATTCCTTAACGTTACGATACAATACGATTCACTTCAATTTGGATCTATGATTGACATTGACCGATAAATATGACTTTTTTCTCACACAATATTTTGACTTGCTTCTTTCTCCAGGAACTGATTGCACTATTCCAACAAAGCTTGATTCGAACACCAAAATCTGACAGCTCCAATGTAGCCCAGCAAACTTGTTGATTGCCTTTAACTCGCCACATCCCAGCACAAACACGAAACAAGTCAATGATGAGAAAGGAAGAAAATGCTCCTGGAGTGACTCCAAGAACCTGCACAAAAGGTTTCCCCAAAGGTTCTCTTCCATCTGAAGAATACAACCAATGTGGGAACCTTGCGTGGGGTGCACAACGCGGAGGTTGTTCTTTTACTAACAGAGACGGGGCGTTTTGGAGAAGAGGGGCTGGAGTCAGAGTCGGGTGTGGGGGACTTGGGGCTCAGAAGTGCGTCCTAGTGAGGAGAACACAAACATTTTAAGACCTTTTATGATCTCATTGGTCATTATGACTTGAGACATTTTAGGACCTGTTAAAACTTTTTTGAGTCATTTCAGGACAGTTTTGCCTTTATGCAATTTTTTTTAAGACTTGAAGTGCTTGTAGGACCTTTTAAAACATTGTAAGACATTTAAATTCCTTTTAAAAATATTTGTAGATTCACAAAGGTCTGTTACATACACAGTCATTTTAAAACAGACTAAGGACATTTTGGAAATACATTTATGACCTTTTAGGACCTATTAAGGTGCTTGAAAACATTGTAGGTCTTACTTTAAGACCTTGTGGAACTTTCTAAGACTTTATAGGACTTTAGAGGACATTTAAAAAAATTTTTTTATGATTTGTTAAGACCTTGCGGGAGCTTTTAAGTTTTTTTTTTAAAACATCATAAATCATTAAGATAATTTAAAGACATTTAAGATCTTGTAGGACATCTTAAGACGTTTTAAAGACTTTTTAAGAACTTGCAGGACATTTTAAGACTTAAGAAGGCCACTTACTCATAAAACATTTACTAGCTTACCCTGATGTTCTTTTTTTTTTTTTTTTTTTTTTTTTTAATTTGGTTGCCTTTGTTGTCCAAGTGTTTTCTGCCCGGTGCCCTCAAATGCGGCATCCACATGAAATTGTCACAATTAAATGATTTCAACAAGTCGGAGGTAGGAATCATGCGAGGTGATTAGTCAAAGAGGTAAGACACAGCTGTGGTAATGCATGCACATGCTTGCACAAACTGACTTGTTGCTTATACGGATGCAAGCGAGTGGAGCTTGTCCGGGACGGTCTGAGTTTCAGCGTCCACTGCAAAGCAACCACTCTACAACTGAAGCCTTCATTTATTTCCCCAAACAAAATGCCTGAGCTGTGCGGCCAACGATGAAGGCAACAAATGGGATGCATTGCTGACTTCGACAAGCGTTTTGGTGTCTTTTATACGTGACGCACCTTATCGTTGGGTTCTTGAACATAAGCGCTGTGTCTCCACTTGGTCAGGACGATGGGCTCCACGTGTTTCCTGTCCAGACTGCGAGTCTTGGTGGGGTCAGCGAGGTGCTGTGGCGGGGAATGGTTGTACTAGAGGGGATAGAGCAAGATTCACTCTACAGCCTTTGCTCAAATTGAACACATTTCCACAAAGCAGTCTTTGGAATTTCTGTGATGGAATTGATGAAAAATGAGCAGAAGGTTAGGCGGTCTTATGGGTGTCTTTTACAGCATGGCTTTTTGAGACTTTTTTTGGTGGATCAACTCAAGACAGACACACTTTCCTAATACCATGTTGCTAAGTAAAACTAGCTTCAGGGGATGTATTATCTAAACTCTTTCAGTAGTTTGTGACTTTCCGGCAAATTTACCTTTGGCAGCTCCCATTCAGACCTGGAGCCGTCTGCGCTGTAGTAATATGGGCGACCCTGCTCGTCTACGTGTTTTAACCACTGTTGGTGTACACACAGAACAGAACAAGGACAATTAGAGCGAGAAACAAACATTTGCTGTGGGTCGTCACATCAGGAAGGCCACTTTTCTACCAACAGCCAAAGCCAAGCCAAGAAAAGCCAAGCCAAGCTCCGAAGACCGTGGAAGGAGTTGGGGTACCTTCTCATTAGTATAGTCGCTGACATACAGCGTGTGGCCTTGCTCGTCCATCCCTTCCGACCACCCGCGAGGCGGCGAGCCGTACTGGCTGTCGGACAAGCTGGAGTAAGCACTGAAGCACGTGTCCTCCGAGCACAGGGGCCCCAGGCGGCCCACCGACAGCGACAGGAAGGGGAAGAAAGATGGCGAGAGTGACAGGGGAGTGCTCTGAGCGTGGAGAAAGAGACGAAAAAAAGAGGAGGGGGGGGGGTTGTCTTTTCACCAATAGAAGAGGAAGACACCAGAAATAATGCACCCACATCTACAGAGCCCCAGATATGACAATGATAAAGTCATAGCCACGTGAAAGGGAAACGTGCAAGAAAAAAAACCTAAATAATGGTAACAATTTGTGGCCATGAAATACAACCTGAGTGGTCACAATATGCTAATTTCTGGCCACTGAATAGGTATCGTGTCATGCGAAATACTATATAGAGAGTCATATACAATTTTCATGACATGTCTGGGACTCTGTACAAACGCAAAGAAAAAAAAGAGAGAGAAAGCAACATTTGAGAAAACAATTGTATGCAATTCCAGTTTTGGTCTCCAGGGGGCACTGTGGCACAGCAGGTCTTTTGTTGTGCGTTTGCGGGCAACAAAACATCGCTTTTCTTTTCATTTGATTTCATTTTATACATTACAAGCAGCTTCTGCTTTTCACCTCATTGCTTTCGCCCGCGCTGGTGTTGTCTCCGTGCGATCCGCTGCTGTCCCGGGCTCGGGGCGGCTTCCAGGTCCTCTCGTGACTGGAGCGGTTGTAGTAGAAGAGGCGGCCGTGCGGGTCCTTGTACGACTCCCAGTCGCCCAGCACCTGGTGGGGGGCGCCGGCCGGGAGAGGGGGGGCCGCCGACTGCGTGATCTTCAGCTCCTGCAGGTTGCTGTACACGGGCGAGTCCGGCCGGCCGCGGTTCGACGACACGCTCTGAAGACACAAGAACGCACTTTTGAATTTTCATTAAGCTGTAACAACTGTAAGCAAATGATGCCGTTAAAATGTGTTACATGAAAGTTGAATAAAAACTGTGCCAAAATAAATGTTTGGGGAAAAAAAAAAAAAATATATATATATATATATATATATAAATATAGCCAAGAATCACTAACAGCTAAATTGGGCAGCCTGCTCCGTGCATGAGGACATGGAAAAGCGCTTCGAGGTCAAAGAAAAGCGCTTCAAGGTCATGGCGATGCGGAAAGGAGGCGACGGTGAGTGTGTTACGTTGCGTTGCGTGAGGTGACAAAAGAAGAACAGAGGAAGGAAGTCAGCAAGAAGCCACATAAGGTAGAAATAAGGAAGCGAAACTGCAAGATGGGCCCGCATCCTGAGGCGGGAACGCGCATCGGCCACAAAACTGAAAATATACTCTCATGCAATAGAAGCTCCAAAATGGCCCAATGTGGAGTCTTAACACATTTGTCAAAACTTTCAGCATCAGATTTAGGGTCACGTGAGACTTGACCTCACTCAATCAAGGCAGCAATTCATTTGATTTCACAAAGATTCATTCATGTCTGCCATCTAAAAAACACCACTAGGTTAAAAAAAAGTTTGACCAGGGCAGCAGTTAGAATGAATAAATTCATTTAACATTATTTTTGTATGGGGAAAATATGAAAATATTAAAGATACCTGTATGTATTCTCAGAAATGTAAAAAATAATATTGTGAAGGTCATTAAATTAAAACCTAATGATTGAGTTTACCGAAATATTTTTGAAGTTTTTAACAATTGAAGATGAAAAAAATTAAAAATATAGTTTTTAAAAAGTGTTTTAAATTAATACACAATTTTTGAAAATTGGAAATAAACATTTTTTAAATGAAAATCTTTAAATTTTCTTTTAAATTAATTTCAAAATAATTACTTCCCCAAAGAAAACGGTCTCATTTAATTTTTTAAAAAAGTAATTGTTTTCAATTGCTTTCAACAAAAATTTGTAAATAATTTTTTTTTAATTCCCATCACGACTGTCAAGCGTAGAAGCATAACTTTCTGTTTACACAAGCCAGTGAAAAATATTTTTTTCCGGCATGCTTGCAGAGGTGTTCATCTCCGCGACTAACAAGTCCATTTGAAAAGTCTTGAACCGTAACTGACAAGTGTGTGCAAAGCTCCAATTTGTCAATTTGTCGGCGGGCGACTGATCAGCATCGTTCCACGCCGACGCTACTGACGGCGCCGAGTCATCAACGGCACGAGGCGTCCCGCGGCCTTTTTGGTATGCGCAATGATTTCAAATGGTTTACCTCTTCGTGCATGGAGACTGCACGCCGACTACTCCTCATTCGTATGACCGCCATCGAGCTCGGCTTGACTCCACTGCGCCGAGCGAGCATGTGATTTCATGCAGAGGGTGCGCGTCTAAGGGGAAGTCCGGCCCGTCAATCAACCGTTGAGACAGCGAGGACGGCGGGATCCCGTTTCGACCGCCAGACCGCATCCTGCTCTTGAGGTTGCAAGGAAACTTCCCAAAAGCACACCTACGAGGGTTTCCATTCAATTAACATCTTGTGCACCCCATTTCACGCTGGTCTGCTGCAAGACCCCATCGAGTTTTTTTTTTTTTTTTTTTTAAACACAAACAACGCCAATTTAAGTGGTTTCTTTTTGTGAGCAAACATTAAACAATTTAATACGTTTTAATAATAATAATGTTGCCTATGTGTAGTGTGAAAGGGGTATAAAGTGGGTGCTTCAGAGGAGAGGGGTGAAAATAAATCTCAGAACAGACAAAATTTGGCAAAAAGGATGCAAAAAGGAAACTTGATGTAAAAAAAAAAAAAAAAATCCAAGAATCAAGACCAACCAAGACTAATTTGGCACAAGTGGGCGCTTTTGCAGCAAAAAAATTAATTATCAAGAAGCGTCAGTAAATTTGTCTCTCGTTCCCGAATATTTCTGGCACCAGTTCAGTGTGAAAGAGGTCAAAGGGAGAAAGTGTCACGCAATTTACGGCCTCATTAAATGAGCACGGCGACACGGCGACCTCCACGGTGGCGTTAATGGCGTTTGTATGTTCGCCAGCAGCTGCTGCTGGCAGACATCTGCCGCAAGCAGCTGATCAATATGGAGGTCAGCAAGCGTGGACGAGGCGTGGCGGGATGCTCAACATGTTCACCTGACCTCGGCGCTCGCAATGACAAAGCGACGCCTTCAGGGAAAGTTGCTGGAGGATAATTTATGGCCCATCTGTCGCAGAGATCAAGTTAAAAGCTGGAAGCAATTGTACCAAATCTCCCGGGCAAACTTGTCTCGGAAGGAACTCTGAAAAATGGGCAAAATGACCAGAAGTCGGCCGCTTCAAAACAAAATGGAAGACTTCATGTCTTTTTTCAGGTTTTGTTGAGACGTTTTAGCCGGCTTGCTCATGATAGACATGTCCACCCAAATTGATGTTGCGATGTCAATTTGGCTTTGAGGGCTGAATTAAGAAAAACATTTGACTTCTTACTAAATAGCCCCCTGTCGCTCGGCTCGACTTGAAGTTGACCGAGGGGTCCTTTGGAGGGGACAGAGTGACAACAAAGTCTGTCAAGTCATTGCTGAAGGTTGGGCTAGGATTCCGCATCTGTTGGCCCACTTCCTCTTTGGTTTGTCTGTGAGACAAAAAAAAACCTGCCGGGCTGCATACCGCAGTGGAGTGTCGAGCAAACACAACGTGCACTCGCATACTTTTGACTCGCATGCTTGCACTTGTGCAAACACGCAGGCAACGCTTGAAACAGTCAGCGTTGAGTCAGAACGGGGGAGTCCACGTCAACCAGTGAATTTGAGGGATTTTTGGGTGTCGTCAGATGGCGAACAGAGGCCGGGACGGAAGCCTGTGTAGCCCCTTTTACACAATCCATCTATCAAAGGAAGCTGCTGTCCTGTGTGAAAGGTATCGTCACAGACCGAGGAGTTAAATGTGACCCGTTCGTGTTCTCACTTCTGAGGAAACAACAGAAGTTGCGATATACCTCCGGTACAACCTCTCAACCAGCAAATTCACGACTCCCCTTCAATGCCTCATTCTGTATCGGTTTACCTTTTCACTCTTGAGGAGCGGTGTGAAAAGTGTCAAGTTCAGCACTTGAGACTGATTTCTCCTACTATGCGACAATTGCTGAAATCCAGCAAAAACATGCCAGAGTCAGAGCTGAGTGTATGCACACACACTAGTAGTTGAACAATTTTGTGGTGTGTGTGTGATTATGTAAGGGTGTAAGGGGTTAGCGTTTGGACAGGTGCGGACACATAATGCAACGTGATTGACTTAGCGGCGAGCACACGCCACTCTGGCTTCTACTCGACAAAGGATTTGCGATCGCGAGTTATATAAAGTAACGACCTGGACGTGGAAAGCGTAATCGTCACGCTTGGCCACACCCCCTGCAAGCAGCCCATTGGCTGGCCATTTGGTGTGCAACCAATCAAGCTTCAACAACAATTTTCATTGAAATGTTGACCTCTGTTCTGCTTTTACTCGAGTCGCTGGTTGCAAAATGTTTCGCATAACAAAAAGCAGCGTGCCATGCACCATCTTTATTTAAGATTGCGATCCATGACATCAGAGAACGATCACGCACAAATTGGATGGTCATATTTCCTTTTCGTCTTTGCAGCAGTATCGTCGTGACTTGACAAACTGAACACACGCGGACGTAACGAGCAACGAACAAAAGCTCCCGATGAACACACTTAACAAAACAAACACAACAAAATGTCCTCATTTCTGAATGAATATTCATGCATGCGCCGTTCCCTGGCTGGCACGACACAAAGGTAATCAGAAAAAAAAAAAAAAAAATAATCACACACGACAACACCTGCTTTGCATACAAAAACATTTGAGCAGAAGGAAAAGTGGAATTTAGGCACTAAGTTAACAAAGGGGCTTTGGAGTGAGAGAATATTTGGCCGCTTCGTGCAGATTAGCGCAGAGAGGCGTTCATGGTCATCACGCTGACGACAATGACGAGGTGATTAGGACGACTCGCGCTGTAATTACACTTGACAATGTGCGCAAATGTTTCTGCCAAGGTCAAACACGCTTGCGCAGCGGCTGTGGCCGATTAGGAAAATGCTTCCAAATCAAAGCCAAATGACATTTCATATAGAGGTGAAGAAGATGATCTCTGGATCGGGAACGTTGACGTCAATTCATTTTATTTCCTAAAATTGTTCAGCCCTAGCGCATGGTACGCTGCTTGGCACTCGACTGGTCGCCGTGTCATGTTTGGTTTTCCAGCGTAAATGCTGGAAGTCGAAACAACGGGTTGGACTTGTTTTTGGCGACCGCATCCTCACAACTCGACAATTTGTTGTCATACAATGACACATCCATGTTGTCACACAACATATTTGTAACGCTATTTCTTCAATATTGAACCATAACCCGAATAAGTCATGAAACGCAGCTCAGGTTAAACGTAAAATAAATTATATAAATGAATAAAAAACTATTGTCGACCTATCATTTTAAATCGCGAGGGATTTCTTGAATATACAAACACGTGGTGTGGGAAAAAAAAAAAAAACGCTTTTTCCGATTTGGAATCGCATCACTTCATTCATAGAACGTGAACTGGCCTTTCTGGTCTTGAAGGCTTTGGTTTCCTCGGGCAAGCGCACACAAAACCTGCCGGGATCAAACCAGTCCAACGAGACCAAAACCGGACCGGTTCCATGTTCCCAAGCGCCGAGCAAAATGTGGACCAACGTGGCGGTTAAATGTGCACAGTGAGTCATCAGGAAGAAGAATCTAGCCGTCTAATCTGGAATGGAACGATCCAAACAGGCTTGTACGTCACCACACAGGAAAAGATGGTGTCATTAACTCATTCACTAGCAGGCCAGGTGAAAAGAATGCAGTTTTTGACGTCTATATCCGTCAATGGCATTGAATGAGTTAATCAACGCCGTGCTATGCTCGTTGATTTACCAGAACAAGGGAGGAAGGTACAAGAACATTCCAGAAGCATTTCCTGGCAAGGCTCCACATTTTGGAGATACAAATTAAATTGGAATTTAAAAATGGAATTACTATAGAGAAATTACAAATTTAAAAAAAATAAATAATAATAATAATAAAAAAGCAATAATTAACAAATTCTAAATATTTGTTAAATCATAAACACCTTTTAAAAATTCAAGTATATTTGATATATGTTATATATTTAAATATGAATATTTATTATCTTATATTCACGTTATATGTTGATATATTGAAATATAATGGAATTTATGAAGATACAAAAATAAATTGAATTCAATTATCAGAGTTAAAATTAATGAGTGAAAAATGAAACTGGTCATTTATTGAAAATTTAAGTAAAAAAAAAAAAAATTCCAAATAGTAAAAATATATTTTTACACAGCTAAAACATTTCTAAATTGGAATCCCAAAAATTTAAATGAATCATACATTTAAAAAATATATAAATAACGAGCTTAGGCGCATTATGTCGAGTTTTACGGTCACATTTAATGATTAAGCGGTGAGCGTTTGCTAGGGTGCAAAGTTCAAAGAAAAGCTGGTCTGTCTTGAAGAAGGTGACAAATGACACACTCTTTTTGGTGAGAGAGTACAGATGGCCGGGAACAAATGTGGACAAATTTAGTGGCAAGAAAGGCTCCATAAATCATTTGAGCAGCGTTAATTAAAAACTATAATTCACTGTACAGGCAAACGTTTGAAGTCCCGTTTGAGTTCTATGTGATTAATGTTTAGGGTCTGGGCAGCGATTCAAAACAATTGACAAATTCCGACATACATGTCAGCGGAGTGTCGCTAAAGCTATGATGCTAGATGAGGACAGGAAACAGTACTTGCGCTGTTCCACAAAAACATGACTTCAATCAACTGTCACTGTTTGCTCACACTAATTACAAGGCGAAAATAACAGCCAGCAAACAAACACTTTTCCAGAACCGCATTGTTGTCTTTGTATTTTGTGTACATTCCGCCAGTCCTGTTCTGCCCGCGAGGCGGAGCTCAGCTCGGCTCAGCGGCCAGCTGTCCAAACAAATGTTATTATGGAGCCACCCGGCCAGCCCTTATGTAATGTAGCGTGGCTAGCGCGGCTAGCGCTTTAGCGGCATCACTTTGAGCATCACAGGACACTCCCGGTGAGTCAGTCAGTCCCTCGCGAGGATTCATCGGCGACATGTTAGGGTTGCAACATTCAGCTCAGATAAATCGGCCCAACTAAGCAAAACATTGGAGAGACATTTAGGAACGCTCAAATTGGCTCTGTCTGTTCAAATATGGTCAATTTCAGATTTTTTTTCACAAATCAATACAATTGGCTATCTGTTAATTTTATGCATTCATAACCGATTCTAAAATGTTGAAACTGGCTTGAGTAAAAAAATCTAATAACTCTCTTGAGTGTATGAACTGTCTGAGAAGTGTTGTAAAAAAAGATTGAAAGTCTGGAATTGATTTTTTTTTTTTTTTTTGGTACAACAAAAAAAAATTGTCTTTTAAAAGGTACGATACGTCAAGTCGACTTGAACAAGGGAGGCAAGGCAAGTATTCCACAAAATATTTGTGACTTGGAAGCACATCCCTTGCGTCAAAAATGTCCAAAATTTGGATGAACGACTGCTTCTCAACGTATAAATTGGCACAATGTCTCTCGCACAACTGACTTCATGATGGCCTACGTTAATGTGAAAAGTCAAAGCGCTTCTTTTCACATGACCTGGATGAAAGACATCCGCATTTCTCTTGATTGTGTGGAAGTTGATGCAAGTTAATGCAGAGGAAAACTTAAGAGCTGGTTTGGTATCAGGAGAAATACATCAAATCCCCCCAAAAAGGGAGGTTTGAGGGAATTGTAAAACGAATCTATTTTTTTGTCATTTGCTTTTTGTAGAAAAGAAGGGGATTCAAATTCCAAATTGGATTTTGGTGAAAAACAGCTGTGATTTCATTTGGAGGCCATCACCTTCCCCAATGAAACGATTGGAAAAGGCAAGAATCAATTTAAACTTGCCCAAAATAACGACTAATAATATATATTTGAAAAAAGGAAATAATCATCTCGAATTTTGCATTTTACAGTCATACAGAATTAAACATTTTTTGTTTCAATTCATTTGACATTGTGCCGCTCCTTCCGGTGTGTGCTTTGGCCATCTTGCGGCAGTATAATACACACATAAGTACACGTGTACATGGAGCCGGTAGTCCTGCCTCAGTAAGCTGCCGCAATACCAGTCGTTCTTCACAGACGATAAAGAAGATGTGCTTGTAAGTAATCTGATATTGGCTGTTTACATTTTTAATCAAGCACAAAGATAATCAATCTGCTTTTATTTATACTGTTGTGAGATTATATTCTGAGGATTTGCACAAAATTGAGTTTAACAAATGCCCGTAAAACGATTCATCATTATCGAAATAGTTCATTCAATTTGATAATTGATTAGTTGTCGCACCATTCGATCATTCCATTCAAAGCCCCACCCTTGCAGTCGGTCTCTCATGTGGAACGCTTCCCACGCTGCTACAAGCACCGTTGACATCACGTGCGTGAAAAGTGCCGACTGGCTCGGAAACGTCAAGGTGACGCGTCTGTCCGTCCGTCTGACCTACCGTGCCGTTGTCATCTGGGTACATGATGGTGTCCGCTACCGTCGGGGTGTTGTCGCCGTGACCACGCTGTGTGTGTCTGACATGGGCAAAAGCGCGACCCCCAACTCACACACTACTATTACATAAACACACATACACATGGAGCAAGAGAGAGAGAGAGAGAGCGAGCGAGAGAGCGCAGTGCACTGCTGACATAATAACGCACGCACATCCAATTGAAGCGCTTGTAGGGATTAAGAAGAAAAGCTCGATAAAGTGAAGAACTGTGACTCCTACGCACACGCGCACTTGTTTGTGTCTCATCAAAGACAGAGCAGATGATCCCCTCGTAATCACGCCGCAGAATGTCGATTATTCTGAGACTTCTTTGAAGGGGATCCCTGCGCTGGCTACACTGAGATAATTGTTTTTTTTTTTCCTTTCGTATACAGCAAGTCAAGGCAACAAGCATCATATCAATAATAATAATTCTATTATCATGATAAAAGACCACCCATGAATGTGTTAACGAACGACTAATCCACACGCCGCTAAAGACACAGTTTTATTAGACCAGAGTGATTCGCAAAGAAAGCAAATTTAATTCCAGCAAATGTATGCTAATCTCGCAGTGTTTTAATCCAGAGAATGACTTTGCGTGAGGGTCTTTTTATTTATCCTTTTAATATCGGTCACCTATTACATGCCAAGTTATATTTTCCAGTGCTTCGGGCTGATAAAAGTCGACTCGGTTCCCACTGGACGGGCGGACCGAGAGAACCTGGTGAATTTTTATGGAGAAAATAAGCAGAGACAGCAAAAGGAGAGCACCAGCTGCTGCGCTGCCACAAGCCTTGCGTGTTTGTGTGAGTGTGTGCGGGTTCCAGGTTGATTGATTCATAATATACCACAAGTCAAGAGTCGGAGAGCTCTCCCTAAACAAAGACCAACCAAACTAACTGACACCTCTGCTAGCAACTATGACTCCAAATGAATACGGATGCGGGAGCTGACAGCCGCGAGACAGGACGTCGAGTGACATTTTCTTTGGCCTTTAAACTTCTGTTTACGTCCTCGAGTTCATTTGTGGACGGAAGTCCATTGTGGCGTTCACATAAAAGTCAGGTTAGGAAAATGTAAACGTATGTTTGCCTTTCAATGGTGAGGCGCCAAGATGAAAAGATTAGCGTCAGGGAGGCTGGACGAAACAAAACATTTAGGGGGTGGGGAGGGGGGGGGTGATGCCATCAAAAGTCACATTGTAAGGTCCGTTCTAAACAATGACTGTGGTGCAGAATTTGGAACAATGGCAGTGGGCAGACTTACGCACCTTTTATAACATTTTGCGTCAGTAACGTTTTGTTTTTCCCACTCTGGTTTGATACGTTTGGTCTGGCAGTAATGGAGCGCGACTTGCGAACAAAATCAATCTGAGATAGTCGAACTAGCAAAAGAATGAGTGAGGCCCTAACCTCAACCCAAAGCCTAACACTAACCAAAACTAATCGAGTCAACCCTAACCCCAATGTGAAACCCAAACCCAAGACAAATTCTAACCTGAATTCCATCCCTAATCCAAAACGTGAACCAATCAATACAAGCCAAAAACGCAACAATAAGCGTAAAGTGAAGAAAAAGCTTTTCCCTTTGGATAGTTTGGTAGTATGGCTGCTTTAGAGTGCCTCGTTGTCCGTCGTGAGTGTGCACACATCAGAGAGAGGACAAAAGAGCTAACCCGTCAACCATATCAAGTCATGATGATAAGTGTCTTTACCTGAAGCTGTTCCGTAGAACTGCTGCTCAGCTCGTCTCCAGACTCCGAGTCGTTGGTCTGCCGATCCTCGCCTGCCGAGTGCGGCGGGCTGTCTACATCCAGCGGGGCCCGGACCAACTCCGGAGATCGCGCACGAGTGCGGGGCAGTGTGCTGCTTCGTTGACAAGGTGTGGGTGCGGTGCTGTGGGCCAGGATTTCGGCTAAAGATCGCTCAGGCCCCGTGGGGCTGCCGGGGATATGCTGGTGCTGGTGGCGGTTACTGTCCCGCCGCTGGATGGGCGGCGTCAAATGCATGGACGAGGTGGAATGAACGGAGGGCGAACGCAACGGGTTGGACTCCGGTCTGTCTGGGTTCGCATTGGAGGAGTCCTGCAGGGCCAAATCCAGATTGGACGGTTTTACCCAGACCGCACTAGTGTTCTGAGGCGGCGTGTTCCCAGCAGAAACTGGGTGATGAGGTGGGGTGCTCCCAGCGGAAACCGGGTGATGAGGCGGTGTGTTCCCTGCGGAAACGGGGTGGTGCGGTAAGGGCTTGGGAGGCGGCATGAGGGCTTTGCGCACCTCCCTGACATACTGGGCGGGCACGTAAAAGGCTTTGCTGCCCTCCTCCCTGCGCACCTTCCACCAGTCTTCGTTGGTCTTCTGAACTAGCATGTAGCATTCTCCTTGGTGGATGGTGATCAGTCGGTCTTTGGACTTGTACTCGTAGTCATACTCCACCTCAATGTAGACCTGGCCCGGAGCAATGGGCAGCTC